>NC_043006.1:12804065-12819065 GCF_006345805.1 Octopus sinensis | reverse complement strand
GTAGTGTATGCAGCATGTATGTATGTATGTATGCATGTATGTATGTATGTATGCATGTATGTATGTATGTATGTATGTATGTGGTATGTGTATGCATGTATGTATGTATGTATGTGTGTATGCATGTATGTATGTATGTATGTATGTATGTGTGTATACATGTATGTATGTATGTATGCATGCATGTATGTATGTATGTATGTATGTATGTATGCATGTATGTATGTATGTGTGTATGCATGTATGCATGTATGTATGTATGTGTGTATGTATGTATGTATGTATGTATGTATGTATGCATGCATGTATGTATGTATGTATGTATGTATGTATGTATGTGTGTATGCATGTATGTATGTATGTATGTATGGATGGATGGATGGATGGATGTAACAGCAATAGTTACTTCCAAATTTCGGCCTGCTAGCTTTCGTCCGTCTGACCGGTGAAGGCTAGCAAGTCGAAAATTCGAAGACACTATCAACACTCTTCTTGCAAATATAAAATGTGCACTCTACAAAGGATTATTATATGGTTTCTACAACTCAGCATAAAAACAAACATTAAGATAAATGTGTGTGTTGAAGAAATAGGTGTAAGCGTGTATGCATACATATACATATACATACTTATATACATATGTGCTATATTATATATGTATATATACATACATATATATATATATATATATATATATATATATATATATATACTATATATGCGATTCTCTATCTGTCTATCTATCGGTCTATCTATCTATCTATCTATCTATCTATAATCTATATCTATCTATCTACTATCTATCTATCTATCATCTATATCTATCAAATATATCTATCTATAAAACACACCACACACATGAATTCTCTAGTACGCACACGTACATTGGATCTGAAATTTTTAGTCCAACAAAATATATCCTGTTCGTCCGAGGACGTCGTCAGTGATTGAGGCTGTTTCAAAGGCCAGCTTTTCTTCAATAGTGCTCTAGATAGATAAGTAGATAGATAGATATATAGATAGATATATAGATAGATAGATAGATAGATAGATAGATAGATAGATAGATAGATAGATAGATAGATAGATAGATAGATAGATAGATAGATAGATAGATAGATGGATGGATAGGTATATAGTTGACAAAAAATTTTAAGAATACATGGAAATAAAAATGACTGAATGTATGGATGGTAAAGGTCCTGGTGTACAGAGTATTAAAAATAGTGGTTGCGAATAAGTGTTCACAGATAAGAGCATTGAATTATATGTATGAATGTGGTGGTATAGGGTCACGCAATTAAGAAAGCTTGTTTTAAATCATAAAATTCCTTTAATTCTACTCTCTATTATACATTTGATCACATTTTAAATTTGTAACATTTAAATACAGAGATAGAGTACAAAAGAATGAAGAAAATGGAAAAGAAGGAAAAAGAAGGGGGCCATGCAGTGGAAGACTGATTTGGAGGGGGCTATTGGTCATACACACTAGAACAAGTATTGTGCTCAACCGCGCCTCTCCTTAACGACCGATATGGCGTTGCTGTGGAGGATGGCTAGTGATACTCTGTGTTGCAGCCACTCCACTCTCGCGGGGCTAATTATTTGTCAGACGGGCCAAATTTACACCGATTTGCGGACGAAATCAGTAGTATGGAGATTTGCGGGTTTGGGTGGCTTCCAGAGCGAAGGAAGTAGAAGTGACCTTGTTGGTAATGATTGGGGAGGACGAAGGACTAAGGGGCGAAGGAAGAACGATGCGATAACAGACAGCGAAACCGAAACAGAACAATAAAAAACTGACAGTTACACACTCATAGGCGCGCATACACTCATACATATCTTGAAGATTGTCGACGAATTTTTTGCAAGGGCGATCGTAGACGGTGAAACCGAGGAATTGAGCAGTTGTACGCAGATAAATGGAAACACACATACGCGTGAAGACACGTACACACATCTTCAAAGACATACGTATATGCAGGCACATATATGATCACCGGTAAAGTCATACAGATTTAGAAAAGCATCAGATCTTATAGTGGTAGGTTTTCGGAGTTGAAGAGGTCGAGGGAAAATGGCAATATGTATATGAGAGGTGTGTACGTGTGTGCGCTCGTATGCGCGTATGTGTATTTTTTGTGAGTCGTGATAGATTAAAAAACAAAGAAAATGTAGATGAAAGAAGGAACGATTGAAAGAGAAAAAAAATAATCGAATAAGGAAAAAGGAAGAGGAATAAAATGAGAGAAAGAGAAGATAAATGTCGAGCGTAATAAAAACATCCGATCGAGCGACGTGGCACGCTCGTTTTCGGTATATAGAATAATATAAATAATGATAGAAAAATGGCGGGTGTGCGAGCCTTGTTTGTAATACTGTGTGTTTGTTGTCTGCAATGGGAAATGAAGGCCATTTTTAATCTATCTACTAACTGGTGTTTTTACGTCCCCGTAACTTAGCGGTTCGGCAAAAGAGTTCGATAGAATAAGTACTAGACTTATAAAGAATAAGTCCTGGGGTCGATTTGCTCGACTAAAGGCGGTGCTCCAGCATGGCCACAGTCAAATGACTGAAACAAATAAAAGTATATATATCTATATATAAATATATTAATTTATTTTTCTTTTCCTTATTCTCTTTATTCAAACCTTCAGGGGTTTTATCATTTATTTTTGTTTTTACTAATCTTCTTCCCTCTTTCTCTTTAATTCTTTCTTTCTCTCCTCCTTTTATCTCTCCCTTTTTTTGGTCATTCCTCTCTTCCTGTTTTCAATTTGACCAAACTAATACACTCCCTATTTCTAGGTCAGCTTAAATACAAACCTCGAATCTGCTACATTCTATATAAATTCCCTACTGGGAAGGGCCAACTTTAAGAGAATATTACATTGATTAGAAACTTTACATTTGGATGAACTCATATTAAACTCCGTTGGACTTTTGAATTTTACTCAAAGGATATTGGAATATTACACATAGATACCATTATGCCTATAACACGGATTTATGAACCATACATATCTTACAACTATTTTCTTTCCTCCACCTCACTCTCTATTTATATCACATCGAAACTAACTATGACTTAACTTTTTCTCTCACACCATCTCCGATGAAGGGATGTAATTATTAATTAATATTCTAGAAACAGTTGTAAGACCTTATATCTATAAATGCTCTAATATCTATACAGCCTTGGTCTTTTTATCTCATTACACAAACAATTCATATATACATACATACATACATATATATATATATACTAGCAGTATCGCCCGGCGTTGCTCGGGTTTGTAAGGGAAATAACTATATAAGCATTTTTAGAGAGTTATAGCAGAAAAATAGCAAAAAAATGCATCAAAAATGGAATTAAAAATGATGGTAATTTTTTTTTAATCGTTGACTCATAGTAGACATTTTTAGAGAGTTACTTCCCTTATATAATAGCGAAAAAATGCATTAAAATGGAAAAAATGATGGTAATTTTTTTTTTAAATCGTAGACTCATCGTAGACGCGCGCTAATACCCAGAAGGGCTCGATATGAATCACGACTATAAGATACCCTGTTTTGGTTAAACTGCACCGCAAAATGTGGGAGTAGTTAGGAATCTAAATCGTAGGAGACAGACACACAACTTCACTTTTATATATAAAGATTTGTGCAACAACTAAAACATTCGGTTGTGCAAATTATTTGCGCGGGAAACCTTCCCTGTGTGGCGTGTTTCCCGATTTTTTAGAATTTGCTTTCGGGCTTTCTTAGCCATTTCTGTTTTGGTGTCTTCAAGCCATGAAGTCGTTGTTCTAAAAGAACGATGGCCTCCTTGACAACGCTTTATGGCGTTGATTTCCTTACACTCCCTTCCCCACAGCTTCACGAGGGAGGAAAGAAGGGGGAGAAGCAAACAGGTGCAGGTGTGACCATGGACTCCAACTCCGCCGCCATCGACACACAAAAAATTATGCATTAAAATGGAATAAAAAATGATGTTAAATTATTTTTAAAATCGTAGACTCATCGTAGACGCGCGTTAATACTCAGACGGGCTCGATATGAATCACGACTATAAGATACCCGAATTTGGTTAAACTGCACCGCAAAATGTGGGAGTAGTTAGGAATCTAAATCGTAGGAGACAGACACTCACACAACTTCACTTTTATATATATATATATATATATATATATATAATCAAAATAAGCACCAAGAATATCTTCGGTAATTTGGTACGATCGTTTCACGCTACATCATTTTATTAAACATTGCAAGTATTACAACAGTTTTAAAATGGTGAGCAATCATCAGCCATTTATAGAGGTTTTCCATCAGTAAATATACTTATTTTCATGTTAATTGATAACATTAGAAAGAGGGTAGATATACAGACAGATATGTTGATTTGAATGTTAAGAACATTAAGGTATTAGAATTTATCTTCTGACTGACGAATTTTCTTTAAGTTATTTTGATATGCTAGAAAGTGGGGAGGGATCTTCTGTTGAATGGAGACAAAAGAAATTTTCTATTTATAGAACTAGGTAGGGGTGAAATAAATCTCAGTAGAAATTAAAGTGGAAGGGGGATTATATTGTACCAAATTACCGAAGATATTCTTGTTGCTTATTTTGATTATAATCACCCCATGGATATATATGGATAACACCGTACAAAATTTTGGTGCATCTGACATAAGTACCATGAATCTAAATTTTGCTGAACGTATATATATATATATATATATATATATATATACATAGACACACACACACATATATATATATTTAATCATATATACGCTCAGGTCATCAAGCAGGCAATTCATATGCTAGAAACAACAGCCAAATCTCACAAACTGCGATAACATACTCTATCCGAAATCTAGCACTTTTAATTACACTATTTATATTTGACGGATATTTGTCCTCATCTTGTTTGTTGTTAACACAACGTTTCGGCTGATATACCTTCCAGCCTTCATCAGATGTCTTGGGGGAAATATCGAACCTGGGTTCTCAATCCTATGGTATTTCCCCAAGACACCTGATGAAGGCTGGAGGGTATATCAGCCGAAACGTTGTGTTACCAACAAACAAGATGAGGGCAAATATCCGTCAAATGTAACTAATGCAATTAATGTAAATAATGTACATAAATTCCTCATCTCTTAAATACAGAACTATGGCACTCTTAGTTTTCATACTTGCTTTCCACACATATTTTTTCACCTATTAGACTGTTTTTTTTCTCTCGTTTTAGTGACCGGGCGCTGCCGTGATCCTTTTACTATAACGCATAGAGAAACAGACAGAACAACCGTTCATTTTCACTTTTAGACAGCGGGATGGCGGGGGTAGGTGGGAAATTTTGGGTCGAAATTTTGATAAAATATTTGTAATTAAAATTTGAATTTGTGTTTATTTTTTTCCATATTCTTAATCTCCTTATTTTCTCACGTAGATAGATGCCAAAAACAAAAAAAAAATCGAAAACCGGTTTTAAAAAAAGGTAAAAAAACAAACACAAAAAACACCCCACTTTAGTTTCGCATGAATTACTTTGTCATATTACTGCGGGAAATTACTCTGCATCGTAATCTTCGTATTTTTCTACGTATTTCGCATGAAAAAAAAATTCCGGAAAAAGTGAAAAAATGAAGGAGGGGATGTGGTGTGGAGGTAATTGAAATTTTGAAAATGCGACTTTTCAAAATATTTTTTTTAGAATCGCATCCTCCATAACCAAAAACGTGGGATTCCGTAAAAAAAAAATCAATATCCATTTTACCGGAAGTTATAACTTTTCCGAAAGACCCCTCCCCACACACCCAGGGTCGACAGCGCGCATTTTTTCTTTTTTCATATTCGTTTCCTACATCCTTGTTTATTGTTTTTTCTTTTGTTCCCGGGTGAAGAATTTTATATTAACCGACAAATCAATGTACATGATATCACTTCCATGATATCACTGCATCAGGGCATACTACTGTTATTCTTATTATAATAAAAGAAATCATTATTATTATTATTATTATTATTATTATTATTATTATTATTATCATTATTATTATTATTATTATTATTATTATTATATTACTATTATTATTACTAATATTATTATTATTATTATTACTATTATTATTACTATTATTATTATTATTATTATTATTATTATTATTATTATTATATTACTATTATTATTACTATTATTATTATTATATTATTATTATTATATTATTACTATTATTATTATTATTATTATTTTATTATTATTATTATTATATTACTTTATAAGGATTGACGTAACCCCCCACAAAGATAAATTGACAATACGAAGAGTGTGATGCGATTGCAAGTGATGTTTTATTGGATTGAATATTTCGACGGCATGCAAGACTTTATTGAGTTCAGTGATAATTTTGAATTTCTATTTATCACTTTTCAGTTTGAAATATTGTCCAAATATTGTTCAAACCAATAAAAATTCTATTAGAATCTCATCTCACTCTTCGTATTGACTACTATTTCTATTTCTTTACTACCCACAAGGGGCTAAACACAGAGGGGACAAACAAGAACATACAAACAGATTAAGTCGATTATATCGACCCCAGTGCGTAACTGGTACTTATTTAATCGACCCCAAAAGGATGCCTACTATTTCTGTTTAGCACAGGTTTTGTTGGAGCGCCCGGAGTCTTGCATGCGTAGTGGGCTTGTTACCTGCTGCCTACGGTACTATACTATCCGTTCTTTTCCTTTGGCAAGGGCTTTGAAATAAAACCAAGAAGAAGTTCCAGACACCCAGCTGAGTACTTGACAGACACTGACTTTGCTGACGACATCGCTCTTATCAGTGATTCTCTCTCCAATGCCCAGTCTATTTTGCAATCTCTTGAACAAGCCTCAAATTGTGTAGGTCTTTACCTCAATGAGGCCAAAACTGAATACATAAACAAGTGCCTGTCCAACAGTGATTGCATCATCCACACACTCAACAGTGCGCTTTTAAATATGGTTTCTGATTATAAATATCTTGGGTCATACATATCATCATCTGGAAAAGACTTTCTAACTAGAAAGAGTATGGCCTGGTCAGCCTGTAATGACATGCATAAGATCTGGTCATCAAATCTAAGTAGAGACTTCAAACTTGAAATATTCAAAGCCACAGTCGAACCAATCCTACTATATGGCTCAGAAACCTGGACGTTATCAAAGAAGCTTGAGAGGCGGTTGGATGGAACCTACACTGGCCTCCTTATGAGAGCTCAAAATCTCTCGTGGAAGCGCCATCCAACCAAAATGCAAATATATGGGAAATACCACCTGTGTCATCTCTTGTGAAAGGTAGGAGAGTCCAGTTTGCTGGACATTGTTGCAGAGCTGAAAAAGAAGTAATTTCTACTCTTCTCCTCTGGAAGCCATCTACTCGCAATACCAGAGGGCGCACACTCTCCTACCCTGATGTAATCTCCAGGGATACAGGCATCCAGCAACAGGACCTCCGTAATGCTATGATGGACCGTGAAGTCTGGCGTAACATAGTAAATTCCATTGTCTCGACCACGGTCGAACAATAATAATAATAATATATCCATTCTTTTCAGCTATCTAATACTTTCCTGGTTAATCTGGCCGTGCCAAGGTGGCATACCATTCTTAACAATTCTACTGGGCACTCTATTTTCATTCTTGATCCAGTATTCAATTACCGTTCGATTTGCCTCCTTACCCCACCTTCTTCTTTGCATCTGGCTTTGTGTACAAGCAGTCTCTGGATGACGACTGCGCCGGCGCTGTTCAACCATAGTGCACCTGCCGGGCAAAAGGTTTTCGCCTTTGGTTCCAGTCTCATTATGACCGTTATTTCCTGCATTTGTATTAGATATTTTCACTCAACAATGAGATTTCTGTTTTAAGGTTAGCCACCAACCAGTAATTTTATCGAAACACCATCTCTTGTAAGATTGTCAACCAAGACAGACAGAGCTCCTACAATCCATAATTTGGGCCTGTTCCCTTTGCATTTCTGTGTGCTGGGGGCCATGGTAATGATTCTCACTGGGAGATAGGTAAGAGTCAGTTGATGCCGTATGTTTATTATTATTATTATTATTATTATTATCATTATTATTATTATTATTATTATTATTATTATTATTAATTATTATTATTGAGTGAGAGAGCAGTTCATGCCATCAAAGTGACACTGGGGTAAAATATACGAAGCCCAATATACCCATCATGACTACCCGTCTGATAAAGGTACACCAGGCACATGCATCACAACCATATGTGCGCGACATGGTGATCTCATATCAAGATAAACAGCACATGACCTTGCAGGTGGGGCCCAGTTAGAATTTTCTTCAGGTTGAGTAGCCCATCCTGCTCAAACGGTCCCTGAATAAGGGTTGTTTAAGGATGTTGAAAGAACCAACCATGTTTCCAGAGGTGAACCATTCAAACCCCAAAGAATCCCTCTCAACACATGGTTATGATGGTCCCCCACTAGTTCTGCTCGTGATCAGAGATGCACATATCGTCAGCCACTAAGGGACATGCTCAACTGGTTAAGGTCAAACAACTGACAAGCAAATCTGTGGTATTGAGCAGAATATTTGCTGTAGCCCATCTTTTATACCAAGACAAAACAATGTACATGATAACACCTCCAATCAGTTAAGATCAGAAGCCATGAGTGCCATATTATTATTATTATTATTATTATTATTATTATTATTATTATTATTATGATTATTATTATTATTATTATTATTATTATTATTATTATTATTATCATTATTGAGTGAGAGAGCAGTGCATGCCATCAAAGTGACACTGAGGTAAAATATACGAAGCCCCGTAAACCCATCATGACTACCCGTCTGACAAGGGTACACCAGCCACATGCATCCCAACCATATGTGCGCAACATGGTGATCTCATATCAAGATAAACAGCGCATGATCTTGCAGGGTGTGTGCAGTTTTAGCTTCTAACTCTGCTGTTTGAATTATTTCTGTAACTTGTCTACATGTTGGATCATGTCAATCTTGATAAAATATTGATGTTGACTTCTTTTAGTTGTATTCGCGCCGGTGTTCTATTCTGTCACATATGCTACGCTCTGTTTCTCCTTAATAAGAAATGATTTTAACATTTTTCTATGAATTTCATACGGTATGCCATGTCCCTGAATTTTCAGCTTATTTAGCAGGGTTGTTCTTCAAAACCGACAGTCATTGAATTACTGATTTTCTTGAGAGCGAATTTATTACAGATTACATATGCAATGGATACGTCCGTTTTCACTGCAAAGGCGTCAGCGCTGTGCTACCACACCAGTTGAGATCATACTTATATATATATATATATATATATATATATATATGATAGATCGTTAGCCACTACGCACATTTTTTCTCCACTTGTTTCTCTCCTTATTTCTTTTTCTGTGTCCCTTTCTGTAGAAGAGCGTAGGCTCGAAACGTAAAAGACTTTTTTCTATTCCTGAGCGTTATACTAATACATCTGTTTGTTTTGTACACCACCTGTCTTCGTCTTTTGTTTTCTTCGTAAACTCTCCCTATATATACATACATATATATATACATATATATATATATAATATTATATATATATATATATATATATATATATGTAATATATATATATATATATAGGCGCAGGAGTGGCTGTGTGGTAAGTAGCTTGTTTACAAACCACATGGTCCCAGGTTCAGTCCCACTGCGTGGCACCTTGGGCAAGTGTCTTCTACTATAGCCTCGGATTTGGTAGACGGAAACTGAAAGAAGCCCGTCGTATATATGTATATATATATGCGTGTGTGTGTTTGTGTGTCTGTGTTTGTCCCCATAGCATTGCTTGACAACCGATGCTAGTGTGTTTATGTCTCCGTTACTTAGCGGTTCGGCAAAAGAGACCGATAGAATAAGTACTGGGCTTACAAAAGAATAAGTCCCGGGGTCGAGTTGCTCGATTAAAGGCGGTGCTCCAGCATGGCCGCAGTCAGATGACTGAAACAAGTAAAAGAGTAAAAGAGTATATATATATATACAATGTAAATATTGTAAACAGCAGAGCAAAAGCTAACGATTGTTCATAGTGTAAGGGGCAAATATACGGAAGCACGTGATAATTAGTGTAAACACAAAATATGTGCATAACTTTATATATTCATACGTGTATGTGTAATTGTAATTTTTGCTTTATCCGTTGTGTTTGTGGTATTTCATTTGTAGATTTTTGTACGTATCATTGTTGGAAATATTTGTAATGATACAGCAATGGATGCTGGTGAGTCTTGCTTTGTACAACAAAAGTATTTATCAGACCTGAATCTATACCAATATATGAATGCATATATATATATATATATATATATATTATATATATAATATAATATATATATATATATATATACAAAATATGGGGGTTTAGTTCACAGGTGATCTAAACGACCAGGTACGCAGATATATAATTGTTGAAAAGGACAACAAACGTTAAAGCAAGACAAATATCTCAAGTCATATACGTTATTATTATTGGAAAAATTCAAATTCTTGCAGCTGTTTCTGCGATATCCCAAGGTATAGGATATTCCATCATCGGAGACAAGCGAAAATGAGAAAGGTAAAGATCAATGAAATGACGACACAGAGGACAGGAGTAAAGGAATAAGGAAATGCAGAAAGAGGAGAAAAAAGGCATAACAGCTCACAGTTCAACTTTCCGATGATATAGAAGTATATCCGTAACTCTTTAGTTGCAATCTTGTGTGAATCCATGTAGCTTGAAGTCCTAAAGTTGTAATTATTCAGAAATAGATGCGAAAGTGGCTATTAAATGGTAAAAAGAAAGAAAAATAAATATTCCAATTTCCTTTATATTCCTCTTGATACCTTCTGATACTGTTCCCAAAGACCCAACAATAATTGGCACTATCTTCACCTTCTTCATTTTCCATAGCCGGGCTATTTCGTACTTAGGAGGGATGTATTTACCTTTTCGCCTTCCTTCTTGACTATTCGTGGGTCAAAGTGGTATGCAACATCAACTATATAGCTTATGTGCTGCTTTTTGTCCACCCCCACTAGGTCCGGTCTAGTATACTCTAGCACCGGATCTGTTTGGACTGGAAAATCCCAGAGGATGTGGTTAGTCTCCGACTCGGCCACTCTCTGCGATTTGGGCTCATATTACGCCTTGCCTCTCTCCAGCCCCCACTTTTCGCACAGTTTCTAATGTAGCACTTGCGCAACCTGGTTGTGTCATCACAATTTGCAGTTGTTTTGGGCAAGTCTAGGGCATTCGTTCGTGATATGGGCAATGGTTTTTATCTGCTCTATTGCAGATGCGGCACAGCGGAAACACTTGCTCACTCTTAAGATTGATCATCCAGTTCGTGGTCAATTGCGCTGCCGATTACCATTATTATTATCATCATTATCATTATTATTATTATTATTATATTATTATTATTATTATTATTATTATTATTATTATTATCATTGAGTGAGAGAGCAGTGCAGGCCATCAAAGTGACACTGGGGTAAAATATACGAAGCCCAATATACCCATCATGACTACCCGTCTGATAAGGGTACACCAGGCACATGCATCACAACCATATGTACGCGACATAGCGATCTCATATCAAGATAAACTGCACATGACCTTGCAGGTGGAGCTATTATTATCACTATTATTATTATTATTATTATTATTATTATTATTATATTATTATTATTATTATTATTTTTATCATCATTATTATTATTATTATTATTATTATTATTATTATTATTATCATTATTATTATTATCATTATTATTATTATCATTATTATTATTATTATTATTATCATCATCATCATCATCATCATCATCGTCTTCCTCCTCATCGTCGTTGTCATCGTCATCATCACCATCATCATCTTCCTCATCATCGTCGACGTCGTCGTCATCACCACCATCATCATCGTCGTCATCATCATCATCATCATCATCATCATCATCATCCTCCTCCTCCTCCTCCTCATCATCATCATCATCATTTCGCTTAAGTATGGCGATGCTAATTACGTGGGTGTTATAAATCAATATACATACGCTTAAGAACAAAGCTTCAATGAAGCATTGAGCGGTAAAAAAAAATAAAGTAAATAAATGACAAGGAAGTAAGACATTATGCCACGCACTCCATTAGCTTACGGCTGCTCCTGCTATAAGGTGCAATTCACGTGTGTATGCATGCAGGTATGTAGATGCAAAATACTAAATTCCTAAATGAACGAGAATAATTTTGTGAATAAATTGATATACAAATACTTGATAAACACACGTTCCCCCGGTCCCCATTGCCGCCATATAACATAGACCTTATAGCTAAACCACACGTTTCTCTCTGCAACTTGAATTCGAGAGCAGCTCACTTTCCACAGGTTATTTCCGACTCATGAAGATATCTAATCGTATTCGTCCTGCAGGCAATGAAATCTGCTTTCAGCTTGGTTTAGGATGAAAGAAACGTCGAACAGGCGTCGATTATATTCATTTGCATATCTATACATTCAGGGCAGAAAAACATTAATTAATCTTCACTGCATTAATTAATAGCTAATTTGAAGTAATGTATTTAAAGATTCTGGCATATTTACTGATGTACATTGTGATATTGCTGTTGTGTATTTGATGAACGTCTATTTTATTAGAATCACGACCACGAAGTTATGATTCTGTGAGTAATATGAATGAGAGATAGAAAGCACTTTATTCTCCCTTGGCTGTATGATAGATATTCTTTTGTCTTTGACCTAAATTTTGCCTACTTATTAATCCCTGTTCGATCGAATGCTTCTGAATAGGTTATTAGTTTTAAGTTGTTTGGGATCTATAGTTCTACGTAAACAAGTGATTACATATATTAAAAGCTTTTGTTGCAAGAATCTTAATACAAAAGCTATGACGTCATTAGCGATGGATTATTTATTTCTAAATAGGGCGGCGTTGCACTGGTAAAAATCGTTAGAGCATCGGAAAAGAAGTCCCTTGTGGTATTTATACCGCTGGATTTTACGCTCTCAATTAAAATTCTACTTAGGAAAAACGATACATTTTATTATTTCAAGGTTGAGAGAATTAAGTATTAGTCAAACTCTAAAGTCAGTTTAATCAAACTCTAAAGTCGGGAATTGCCACAAGTTTGCTTAGCCAGTTGAGCTAAAACTCCTTAGCCAAACCATGGAGCGCCGACGATATGTGAAGTAATACTCTACTTGCAGGACACTGCCATCAGATCAATGACGTTTGTAATGACGTCTATTTCTGTCAGCCCAGCAACATTCGATAGGAACATTAATGGCCTCCATCAAAATGACCTTCGAGGGTGAGCGAACACTATGCGCAATCTCACTTCCTCCAGATCCAGGAAGTAAAAAATACAAAACAAGACAGACAGGAACTCAGACATTTTCTCATTTCTAATACATTATTTTCCCCTTTTTCTCTCCCCCTCTCTCTCTCTCTAAAAACATTCATATTAAAAGTGATAGCGCAAATGAAGAAAAAGTGACGAATACAAAATGCTTCACACATCTCCACTCCTTCAGCAAATTTATGGCAATAAAGGTCTGTCTCATGATAGAGATATTTTTAATGTTAGAAGTAAGATTTAACAGTATTGAATCTAAAATAAATTTAGTGAGGCGAGAGGATTTCGAAATTTATGTGTACACAACTAATTACATCCTTGCTAATTATTCATTAATATCATTCAAATGTTAAAGCAACTTCAATGCTTTAACTCCCTGGCGAAGAAACTCATATAATAATTTATGCAAATAATGGAAATAATACAAATAATTAACAAAAATAATGTATGCAAATGGAAAACGTAGGAGGATTTCGGAAATGATAATTATGTTTTGAAGTTAAAATAAATAGATCTCCTAATAATAATTCTGATGTCTAATGTCTTTTTTTTTAATATTTTTGTCAAGAGAAAAGTGTCTCTCAGATTTGGGGAGGGAAAGAAGTATCCTCAAACTGGAGATTCGGTCTGAGGATTTGCATCATGTGAGCGTCACTAAATCCACCCTGCCCCCAGTGTGTCAGGTGAAGGTGTGAAATTGTGAGACGGATTGTAGTTCCACTCAAATGGGCCATGGTGAGATTCGAACATTAAACAAAACGCTATCAATTATCCAGTCCAATTTTTGGAGTTTATACAGTTGAAAGGCTGAGAAAAAAATTTGACTCGACGAATTATGAAATTAGAATACAAAGAGTCGGAATAACTATCGTGTGGCAATTTGCGGTGTGTGTGTATGCGTATGTGTGCATCTATATACATACATACATACATCTATATGTATATATATATATATATATATATATTTGTATATGGATGTATGTATGTATGTATAAATGGTGTGTTTAACATTCGATGATTGGTAGATCAACGAGGCATTATACAAAATTCGTTGCGGTATTTAGAACTTCTCTTTACGTTCTGACTCCAAATAGGGCCGCTGACAACTTTGTATTTTCCCGTTCCGGGGTCAGTTACCTCTTCATTCTACTAGGGAAGGAGTTTAGCTCTTACGCTTGATCATTTAATATGGTGTCTGATTCCGGCGAAGGGACAGAAATTTGAGTCAAGTCTTAGTCCTTAATCTCTGCTCCAGTGTTTGAATCGAGTTTCCTTAGTGGCGGACTCAGAGGAAATCCTTCAAGGTATTTTGTTGAACGTTCTAACTCTTCTGCCTGGCCACCGCTTTGCTGCATCATTTAATATCGGGTACTATATATATTCCATGATATATCATGTCTTTGAGCGAGTGACCTTTGAGAATCTTTAATGTTTCGCTGCATTTATATTGTCACTTCCGTATCGTATAGAAATAAAACATTTAATAAGAGGAAATGCTTCGGATGCTAGAAAATGATTTCAGGGGGATTTCGTTGAT
>NC_043006.1:12794065-12799065 GCF_006345805.1 Octopus sinensis | reverse complement strand
TTTTAATAATTCTTTAAAGCCACCTATTTTAGTAGATTTTTATATACATTTTCCCAGACAGGTCCTTCTATATATTTTTGTATTTTTTATATATAAAGATATATTTTTTACCTTCGGTGTTCATATATGTTGAAGACCACGATATTTTTGTATATGATTAATGTATAGACGCGTGGGCTTATATAAAGACGTTGGCCCGAATCTAAGATTGTCCCCTAATCAATGGGTTTTGTTTCTGTTTTAATTTCACTTGAACACTACCTTTTTGTAAATAATTTCTTGTCACTGATATATATATATATATATATATATATATATATACATGATATGTATATATGTATGTGTGTGTAGTTGTATGTATGCATATCTATATGTGTCTTTATGTCTGTATTTGTTTCCCACCACCGCTTGAGAACTGGTGTTGGTGTGTTTACGTCCACGCAAATTAACGGTTCGGTAAAAGACACCGACATAATAAGTGCCAGGTTTTAAAAAAGAAAACTACTGGGGTCAATCTATTTGACAAGGATTGTCGCCAAGACTAAAGAAGCGTTGTGTGATATGTAGTCACAAAGATGATGACGTTAGTGAAATTCATATGACAAGATGCAAGACAGACATTCTCAATCCAAGAAGAGATAATATTTTTTTTAATTGCTACCCAGAAGAAGAATTCGAAGAAAGAGAGAATGAAGAAATTAACTAGAGGAAGAAAGGGAAGTTCGTCATAAAGCAATCTCTGGAAATCTTTGTGTCTCTGGCATCCATTAGAGAGAAGTGAGTTATGGAGAAAATGGCTTCTACATAAATGCCACCATCACGTAATAGAATTCTAATACAAGTGAAGCCCAGATATTGTTTACAGAAAGAGGATACGATTTAAGTGTCTTAGAGAGGGAGATTGTGCTGGGCAAAGATCAAAGTACGCAAAGTTAAAAGCAAAGGCGTTCCATCCGTGGCAATGAAGTTTTTCCTTTGGACATTGTATATTTAGTGTATATTGTATGTGAGTTACATTGAGTGGAGGCGCAATGGCCCAGTGGTTACGGCAGCGGACTGGCGGTCGTAGGATCGCGGTTTCGATTCCCAGACCGGGCGTTGTGAGTGTTTATTGAGCGAAAACACCTAAAGCTCCACGAGGCTCCGGCAGGGGGTGGTGGTGATCCCTGCTGTACTCTTTCACCACAACTTTCTCTCACTCTTACTTCCTGTTTCTTGTTGTATCTGTATTTCAAAGGCCGGCCTTGTCACTCTCTGTGTCACGCTGAATATCCCCGAGAACTACGTTAAGGGTACACATGTCTGTGGAGTGCTCAGCGACTTACACGTTAATTTCACGAGCAGCCTGTTCCGTTGATTCGGATCAACCGGAATCCTCGTCGTCGTAACCGACGGAGTGCTTCCATCACCATTGTTTACTATCTTCATGTTTGTTTCAAACAGTAGTATCCTGTTATACGCCAAATGCTAACGACTGCATAGACTGCCGAATTTCCTTTGCACTTTTCTTATTACGATTTCTTATCTGTACTTTATGACGTTTACATATTACTGTTTATTACGTCATATTCATTACAAGCAAAATCGTCTCAGAAAATCCCAGTAAATTTTAGACGGATTAGAGTATTTATTCCAGCTGAAAAACTGTTTCACCTGTTGTTGCTCCTGTTGAGCTATTGCTGTGGAAATCACCACCGCCCTCGAAAATGCAATGAAATACGACAACCGACGTTCCAGCTTTCCCGTTAACCACCTAACCGCTAGTCATCCATCGTAGCCTCTTTTGAAACGTAAATGGGAAAATTAAATATTTACCGTTTCCTCTTACATGCTGTGGCTCTGTATACTCAGCTGTGAAGGTAAGTCATGTATCAACATGTTCTAAATAAATTGAGGGCCCTTAGGTTATAGGCAGGTGTAGTTCTATTTAGTTTAGACATTTTCACTGATATATTAATATGGTTAGGTGTAGAGTGAGGGTTTCCACCGATAAGATATCTTAAAAAGTGTACATCATGAAAGCTTAATAGCGAAAAAATTATTAAAGAACATTCGAAATTTAGGAATACTAGTCATCAATACTCTGCGATATATGTATGTATGTATGTATGTATGTATGTATGTATGTATGTATGTATGTATGTATGTATGTATGTATGTATGTATGTATGTATGTATGTATGTATGCATGCATGCATGTATGTATGTATGTATGTATGTATATACATATATTATATATGTGTGTGGTGTGTGTATACATACATACTACATATACATACATACATACCTATATATATATATATATATATATATATATATATATATATATATATATATATATATATAGGCAGAGCGCTTTTTTCGTTTGTCTGCTTACTCATATATATGTATATATATATATAATAATAATGAAATTATTGTATACAGTGCTCAGGTACACCACAACTTGTCAAAAGTGCGTATAAAGCATATGCTGTAATGTACAAATGTCTGGAAAGTGAACAGTGCATGAGTCAGATACATGCTTGCGTGTGTATGGAGGGGAGAAAATTAGGTGTAGTGTTGGCAAATCTCAGGAAGCATGGAAGTTTTGAAGGGCGCACTGCTCCGACAGCTAACAACTGATGCCGGCAGTTTGTTCCATATTTCAGCCACTCTTAGCGTGAAAAAATATTTCCGAAAGTCATGGGAGCTGTGCTGTTTTCTGACTTTGTAAACATGTCCACGGGTGCCAGACAGGTGGTGTTTGAAAAGTTGCTCAGAGTTATTGTTAGTAAAATGGTTAATAATTTTATGGGTATCTGCCAAGTCACCTGCCAGCCGTTGGAGTTTCAATATATCTATGCCCAGGGAAGTGACATTCCTGACTTAATATATATATAGAGAGAGAGTGAGAGAGATAGAGAGAAAAGGAGGGAGAAAGATAAAATTAAACAGAGTGATACAATTGACACAATCCAATAATTTATTTATATGATAATTATCTTAATATAACATAATATACTCTCAATATCATATAACATGAGATAAAATAAGCAGTTATTAAAACAACAAAATGCCAACAATCTGTTTCGACCCAGATTGAATTATTTTCCTTAGTTTGTTTAAACATATATATATATATATATATATATATATATATATATATATATATATCTATATTATATATAATCGGACAGTACTGATTTTATTCGAAGCCAACCGGAAAAGTTGTTTTACTGGGATTAAAAGGTATATATACATGCATATATATATATATATATATAATATATACAAACATATATTGTATATATGTATGTCTGTGTATGTGCGCGTGCGTGTGTATGTGTCTATGTGAGTGTGTGTGTTTGTATGTGAGTTACATTGAGATGTATACCCCGAAATAATAGACTCCATGCTCTAGTACGCATTATCATTGATGTATCTGGGTATCTTGCGGACTTCAGGCATTTCGTCTTCAGAACCACTAGCCCAGTTTAATCGACCAAGGTTAAACATGTCTTACTTTGCATTCCCATAACTGTAAGCGCCAGGAATGCTCTCTTTATCCAAACCATTTAGTTTCCTCCTCCCTCTGAGATGTATGGACCCCATATTTTTGATGCCCCAGTAAATGCTAACCTGGTCAGAGCTTAGAAAACTGAATATCTTTCAGTACTTTTGGTAGCCTACATCAGATATTTTATGGCGTGCTAGCAAACCTTATATATATATTTATAGAGCTTTGTCTAAGAGTGTGTGAGCGATTGGGAGAAAGAGAGAGGGAGAGTGTGTATGTGTGTAAGAGGGAAAGAATGACAGAGAAGCAGAAGTTTTGTGTATATGTGTGTATGTGTGTATGTATGTGTGTATATGTGTGTGTGTGTGTGTGTGTGGTGTATTCATCTTCTGTATCCTCGTAATGCTCCCTTAATTTAATAAAAATTGCAAAGAAATTTTATTTTATCGATGAATACTTTTGGCAATACTGTTCTAGCCATATATTAATATAATAATCATTAATAAGTTATCTGCATAACGCTCGCGCACGCATTCACACACATATATCACATTTACATTTATGTATATATATATATATATATATATATATATATATATATATATATATATATATATATATATATTTATATATATATATATATATATATATATTTATATATATATATATATATATATATATATATATATATATATATATATATATATATATATATGCATGTATGTATGCATATATATATATATATACAAAATATGGGTGTTTAGTTCACAGGTGATCTATAAAGACTTAATCTACACAGGATTTACACAGAATCGCACCTACGGATTTCCGGACTAACATTTAGATGAACGGAAGTTGAACTGTGAAATTTTATGACATTTTTCTTCTCTTTCTTCAGTTCCTTATTCCTTTTCTCCTGTCCTCTGTGTCGTCATTTCATTAATCTATAACCTGCCCACTTTCACTTGTTGTCTCCGATGACGGAATATCCCATACTCTGGGATATCCCAGAAACAGCTGTAAGACTTTGGATTTTTTCCAATAATAATTACTTACATCACTTGAGATGTTTGTCTTACCTCAACGTTTGTTGTCCTCTTTAAGAATTATGCATGTATATATATATGTATGGATATATATATACGTATTAATTAATAATTTTAAATTTAAATAATATTTTTTTTATATTTTATATATTTTGTAAATTATATTAATTATTTTCATTTTTATGTTTTGGTTTATGTTTTTCACTGTTTGATTTGCCTAATAGTGGTTTTATTTCTAATTTAATTTATATATATATATATATATATGTGTGTGTGTGTGTGTATGTGTGTGTGTGTGTGTTGTTGTCTATGTTTGTGTGTCTGTTTTGTCCCGTCATGGGTTGACAACCGAAGCTCGCGTGTTTACGTCCCCATAACTGAGCGTTCGGCAAAAGTGATCCGATAGGATAAGCACTAGGCTTACAAAGTACATGTATATGTATATATACTCCCTC
>NC_043006.1:12759065-12789065 GCF_006345805.1 Octopus sinensis | reverse complement strand
GTTTTTGTGCATCTTGATGCTGACATAAGTTCCTTGTTTTTCCTGATGAGAAGGCGGCATAATACACCCTTATTCCTTCGAAATTAGGAATATGCAGCCTTCGAAACATATGTCGAAAATAAAGGAATTTTGTTAATTAGTCGTTCAACTCCATTCTTTCATTTATTTGTATATATATATATATATATATACAAAGAGAGAGAGAGAGAGAGATGGGCATTTTCCAATGAAATATAATTATAGAAACCTATTCAATAGGCATAACCTAAAAATTAGTTTTAACTCAACTACTAATTTTAAAGATATAATTGCACACAACACACAAAAACAACAAAATGAAACCAGCTGTTGCTGCTGGGATAAAAATTTGTGCCTGCCTAAATGGAGCTTGCATGTCCGAAACCATCATTTATGAAGCCACCCAAGACTGTACAACTCCTAAGTATATAGTTTCGTCAAAGCAATATGTGGGTCTCACATAGAGGAATTTCAAAGCCAGGTTCAACACTCACACCTTGAGCTTCAGACACTGGGAATAGAGACAAATAACCAAATTATCCAGTTATATATGGTCTTTAAAAGAAAAAGGTATCAACTATAACGTTCATTGGAAGATCTTAGCCCAGTGTTAGCCTTACACCAACGGCAGAGAAAAGTACGGTCTTTGTGATATGGAAAAATAGCTTATCTAGAAAAGCTCCTTTGACCCCGCTACATGTCTGAATTCAAGAACTGAACATTTTGGTTCATGTGTAAATATGGCTAAATATTTGTTACTTTTTGGTCCCCCCAAAACCACAGATAGAACCTGCTTTATATATTAGTATATTACAAGCATTACATATATATTTTTATATTTTTACATATTTTTATATATATATTGTTATATATTTTATTGCTTTATATATTTATATATTTGTTTCTGTACATTACCTTTTACCCTGCATTTTTGTGCATTTGCGTAAGGAGACGTGTATATGAATATAATTGTGCGTGTATGGCTATATATATGTGTGTGTGTACGTGCGTGCGGGCATATATGTGTGCATGTTTACATATGTATGGATGCATACATACATACATATATATATATATATATATAAGTGTGCATGTGTGTGTTTCACGCGAGTGTGAGTATATGCAGATATGCACATACACGCTGGTGTGCGTGCGCGCAGGTACATGTATGTACATGCGCCCATGTACATATATATTTAACGGTCATTTTCATAGCATTTTTGCTTATCTTAATAACTGACGAGATGCCGGAGCAGACTTCCGCCCCGAAATTCAAAACTCGGAGTTTTATTATGGTAACTGAATAATTGTCACATATATTATATTATATTATATCATATTATATCATATATATATATATACAGAGGCACATGTATGCACACACACACTTATATATATAGTATAGGCATATGAAACTTTAGTTTAAATAACATAGTTAACGTCAGTAATATATTATATATATATATATATATATATATAATATATATATATATATATATATATATATATATATATACATATATATAGGACATGCAGTCAGACGGATAGATAGAAGATAGATATATAATGAAACAAAATGGAGAGTTTAGAGATGTTTAACTTATGCTGTGCGCAATTCTATAGAATAGATATTTACTTGTTCATTAATGCACTATATTTCATAATTGCATGAGGAGACTATTTCGTCAAGCAAATGCTTTTGAATGGTTGCTCGGTGGAGTTGATCGGCAATTAGAGCCATCATATCTTAGGGCGGATTACTCGTCAGTTGTTGCGAATAGATATTTTGCTTGGTACTGTTTAACTTCAGTTGTATTTACATTCGATGTTGCCACCTACTTTCACAAGTTGACAGTAAGCCTTATATGTCACATGGCAATCTTTCAACCCTATAGTCATTTTATCTGGCGTATAGTAATCGCATTAAATTCCTGTTAGCAAGATTTGTGCAGATATTCTCGGATTATATTTGCTTTCATCTCCAGTGTTATTCCGTCTAAATGTGATTTATTTCTCATTTGAGGAATTACCTCCACAACCAGTATCTTATTCAGCGGTTATGACGAACGGTCTGAATGTCAGCTGAATTTCACTCTATCCTCGTGCCTTAGTAATCTCCAGAATTGACCAATCTTTCAAGAGTTAAAGTGGGTGGACCTCGATTGAAATCTATGCGAATTCCGATGAATGCCGATCATTTCTGGGCCTTTTCTAATCACACCCATTCTTGAATCACATCGTATTTCTATCGATCTGACAATACGTATCTCCCTTCAATGAAGCCTTTATAAGAAGCGATCACAACGAAAAACATTCTGCATTGCATGTCTTGCAGTTGCGACAGAGAATTCATACCTGAGATCAACTCTATTTAAAAAGGTGGGCTAAGGGAAAATCGTGGCGATGTGGAATTGAGCATTTCTGCTGCACTGATGATTTAAGGAGATTAAAATTTCAGATCCCCTGGAATATTCCAGATCCCTAGAAATGTTATAATACTTTTAATACTGAACCTCTCTTTTAAAAGTAAATACATATTGTCCTATCATTCTCTTCATGTTTGAGCATGTGCAGTGGATACAGGGGAAAATATACTCAGTTATGAAGAACGATTACCTTGAAGTTGAATTTTGCTGAATCAATCGACAATCATCGTTCAAGCGCATTATGTTTATGACCAACAGCCACTTAACAACTTTACGAAGTGCAAGTTCACTCTCATTGGGGAACTGTACTTTGAATCGGGTTTACTCTGGAAGCAGTAAACACAAATTTTAGTATCCTGTTGTAGTAGATTCCGACCCTTTATTGTTCAACCGAAAAGTTCTCCCTAACCATTTAGTTAAATTAAAATCACAACCTAGGTCACTCTTATCTAATTAGGACAGGAAACGTATTTCATTTGGAAAACAGTTAGCCTTGAATATTAAACCAATCGTGGCTTCGTCCTTTTCCTTGCTAGAAATCTTAGTTTAAGGTGGCGAGCTGGCAGAAACGTTAGCACGCCGGGCGAAATGCGTAGCCGTATTTCGTCTGCCTCTACGCTCTGAGTTCAAATTCCGCCGAGGTCGACTTTGCCTTTCATTCTTTCGGGGTCGATTAAATAAGTACCAGTTACGCACTGGGGTCGATATAATCGACTTAATCCGTTTGTCTGTCCTTGTTTGTCCTCTCTGTGTTTAGCCCCTTGTGGGTAGTAAAGAAATAGGTATTTGCTCTGCCGTTATGTTCTGAGTGCAAATTCCGCCGAGGTCGAATTTGCCTTTCATCCTTTCGGGGTCGATAAATTAAGTACCAGTTACGCACTGGGGGTCGATAAAATCGACTTAATCCGTTTGTCTGTCCTGGTTTGTCCTCTCTGTGTGTAGCCCCTTGTAGAGGACGGTCTACCAAATCCACTCACATAGCATTGGTCAGCATGTAGGGCTATAGTAGAAGACACTTGCCAAGGGTGTGATGCAGTGATACTAAACTAACAAATATTGGGTTGGGAAGCTCGCTTTTTACCATAGAGCCACAATCTAAGAATTCTCTCCCTTTTCCCTCTTGAAAAAATATTTCATTAATGACTGATTTTTACCTCCCATTGATAATTGTCCTTCAGCGAAAAGGTCAGCACCAATTCCATTGATTGCTTTGTAACTCCATTTAAATTAATGTGAATCGAATCTCTTTCAATGGTATATTCTAGACTCCAGGTTTATTTATTGTTCTAAAGTTTTGTATAGAGAAAACAGAATGTCTACATGTCCAACCTGCTGATTTATTTTGTTGGTAACCGTCTTCCACCTTTGCCTCTAGAATGGTATCAACTAGCGTGGTATAAAATAGATTTTAAGCCAAAGGAAAAAATGATAAAGAAGTACCTCGACTCTTTTAATACATATTACATTTACAGTCAAGTGTAGTAGGTTACGTACAGTCATTTAAGTACGTATTGTACTAAGATGTAAAGGTAACTCTCTGAATAGTAATCGTACGCCACTTTTTCAAACATCAACGGTCATAGATCACCACCGTCCCCATTGCCTCATGTTTATTGCTTGATGCAGTTGGAGCCATAATATATGCGACTTCTATTGTAACTTCTTAAGAAAATCATACCACTTATAGTCAAATGTAAGACATAATCGCTTGTATATGAATTTTACAAATACATATGTATATATATATATATTATATATATATATATATATATGAAGGTAATGAAGGTAATATATAAGGGTATTTTACCCCACCCTCTAAGCTGTCTTCACAACTATTCTCCTGCGTTCGAAATCTCATTTCTGAAATGCCAACTCACTCGACATTTCAGTGTGTGTGTGTCTCCACACACACACACACACACACACACACACACACACACACACACACACACACACACACACACACACACACACACACATGCACACACACGCACACAAACAAATGTCTAGAGATTGATCTATCACAATCTTCACGCCGTTATTATGTCTTCCGCGATATAGCCGTGATCTAAACATCTTTGTTTTATTTCTCCATGTGTAAACACCCATAAATCACTTTTCTCTACATTAATTCCCCTGTCAGTGAAACGACGCATGTTTTCTTCCATTTTCACATATATACAAATAATAGCAACATTTCCTATACATCGTCTTCTTTTTCATCAATGTAGATCTCGTTATCCTCTGTTAAAGAAAGAATTGTAACACTTGTTAATATTCCGAGACGCTACTCTTACGAATAATCGATATATTTACGGGTCCCCACACTTTTAGTATTGTACGAGCTTTTCTTAACATGTTGGAAAGCAAATGATGCGCACTTGAAACTGGCGATTTACCCGAGAGATTTAGTATATCTGAAATGGCATAAAGTATATCCAAACGGTTAATCCATGACTTTAGGCAGTTTCTTGTAAACGTACAGCTATTAGCGGATTATATTCCATTTACTAATTGTTTACTAGAACGCGTGAAATATTATAACCAATATCTATAACTTAAATCGTTAGGCTAAAATATAAAAACCAAAGAGAGGTAATATTTTTTATTGTGACTATAGCTATAAATTATGAAAGATAAAAGTTAAAACTAAATTTAGTATTATATTTTTCTCGCAGCTCTATATTTCTATTCTAGTTTTAGTAAATAACTATTATTATGAATTTAAGTATCTAACAGAAATTCGTTTTTCCTGTGAAGTAATTTTTTTTTAGCATTTTCGTTACTTTTGTAGTTAGGTGTTGAAATTGCGTCAATCAAATGTAATATGGAAACACACAAACACCACACGCACATACAAACACACAAACACTCGCACACACACACACACACACATATATGCGTACCATGATGCCATACTTGTTGTTAATATTCGCAAATATACATTCATTTCAAAAATAATAATAGATCTTTAATATGTTCATTGTTTTTCGCTATTGTCATAGATATTCCTTTATATTTCAAAAATCGCATTTGCACTGCCTAAGAGCCATTGTATAAAAAGTGAATTATGCGTGCATACCCGCATATATACATATATATATATATATATATATAATATATATATATATACATGTATATACGTCTATACATATATATATATATTAATATACATACATGCATATATATATATATATGTATATATATATATATATATTATATATATATATATATATATATATATATATATATATATATATCATTTGAAACGTCTTCAACGTATAAAATAGTAGGTTATGAACAAGAAGTCTCGAAAAGATCAATAGCAAATGATAAAAACAAAAATGTCTGCTGCAGGTAAACATACCAAGCAAAATCGATGATATGAACATTTCGTTCTTAGAGTAACACAAGAATGTAATGTTGTGACACAACTTAACAAAAGCTTTATACAACAAATATCATCTCAAAATCAAATATAAAACAACACAATGGCTTTATCATCCTATAGCTCTAGACAGCATATATATATATATTCTATGCTTGAAACTGGTTATTTTATCGTACTATCAACGATGTTATACTTTATTGCGTAAGCCATTTTATGCCATTACAGTGTACTGTTATAGGATAAAAGCGTTTTAATACAATAATTTCAGAATTATAAGCGAATAAATACCTGAGGCAACGTTATCTATATTTGAGTCAATGTGACAAGCCTTATAACATAACAACAACAATACTAGCAGCAGCAACAACAACAACAAGAACAATAACAGTAATAATACTGGGAAAATAGAGTAAAATAGAGAAAATCGAGTATGACTGTGCCGGTAAAAGAGTGCAATGGTATGTTAGCCGAGAGTGTATATTCAAAGTAGGATGAACATGATCTCGTGAATAATAATTACAATGTGTTATGTGACTTTACCATAAAGGCTGACCAGGCTATTAAACTGGAAACACAAATATAATAGCAGAAGCCAAAAAGAAAAAAAAAATTAAGATCATAGACTTCGTAATATCATATAATAATAGAACGGATACAAAAAAATATAGAGAAATTTGAGAAAAAAAAAGGGACCTAGCCAGACAGATGAGACTATGTAGCACTAAGATCACAATTATTACTGTGGCAACTGGTGCACTTGGTTTAACGTCCAAAATGCTGAAAAATATTGAAATTGAGAGTCGCATTGCCGACCTGCTAAAGCGTACAATTCTGTATTCTGCAAGATTCCTAAATAGATTCTTGAGGTTTGAAGAGATCTGTTGTCAATGAACATCAAGGAAAAATCTCTGCTTACTAAAATGATATGTAAGCGATTTAACAATGGTTTCAAATTTTTTCACAAGTACAGCTATTTCAGGGGAGGGAGTAAGTCGATTATATCGACCCCACTGCTCAATTGGTAGTTACATTTGCGGCTGCGGATGGATTAAAGACGAAGTCGACCTCTGCGGAATTTAAACTCAAAACGTACAGACGACGAAATACCTATTTCTTTATTACCCACAAGGGCTAAACATAGAGGGGACAAACAAGGACAGGAAAAGGGATTAAGTCGATTACATCGAATCCAGTGCGTAACTGTTACTTATTTAATCGACCCCGAAAGGATGAAAGGCAAAGTCGACCTCAGCGGAATTTGAACTGAGAACGTAGCGGCAGACGAAATACCTCTTTTTTACTACCCAAAAGGCGCTAAACACAGAGGGGACAAACAAGGACAGACAAACAGATTAAGTCGATCATATCGACACCATTACGTAACTGGCACTTAATTTATCGACCCCGAAAGGATGAAAGGCAAAGTTGACCTCGGCGGAATTTGAACTCAGAACATAGCGGCAGACGAAATACTGCTAAGTATTTCGCCCAGCATGCTAACGATTCTTCTAGTTTACTGTTTTCGTAAAAGTTTTAATAATAATTATTATAATAATCCTTTCTATTATAGACAAGGGACCTGAAATTTGAGATAAATGTTTAGTCGATTACATCAACCCCCGAAAAGATGAGAGGGAAAGTCGATATTCGCGGAATTTGCCCTCAGAATGCAAAGGCAAACGAAATGTCGCTAAGAATTTTGTCCGACGTACGAACTATTCAACTACTTCGCTGCCTTACTACTGCTGCTGCTGCTGCTGCTGCTGCTGCTACTACTACTACTACTACTACTACTACTACTACTAATAATAATAATAATAATAATAATAATAATAATAATAATAATAATTTCAATTGCTTCAATATTGGCATAGGGTATTGCAATTGGAGATGCAGTCTTTCTGTATACTATCGACTCAGGTGCTTGACTGGTACTTTATTTTATTGAAATACTGCGGGATGAAACGCGAAGCTGACCCCCCGCTGGGATTTCAACTAAGAGTATAAAATGCCAGAACATATACCGCAAGGCATTTTTTATCTCTGGGGCCCTGATGATACTACCATTCTACAAGGCCAACATCGTTACTATCAACACAAGTATTTGACTGTTACTATTGTTTTATAGGACGCGGTAATTTAAATACCAATCACCCACTGAAATACCTAGATGCAGTTATATATATTAGTGCTTTAATATAAAGTCCTAATATATGCAATGAATACGGTATATATAATATATATAATATATATATATATATATATATATATATATATATATATATATATATATATATATATAAATTAATTGTTATGGCCATATTAATATGGCATTCTTATAGATATAAGAATAATCGCTGCCGCTGGTCAGCTCCATGAGGCCACCGCCATCAAGATAGCTTTTGATACACGATCTGTATCCATTATAACCTTCGAACAAGGGAGGTCAGCCGCTTCACACTGCCAGTCCGACAGGTATTATTCTTATATCTATAAGAATGCCATATTAATATGGCGATAACAATTAATTTCCAGTAAACGCTGCCGTAATCTCTTTTATAGAGACTTAGTAATTTTAATATTTATATATATATATTATATATATATATATATATATATATAAATTTAAAATGAGGGCGAGAAATTTGATATTAATTTAATTAATATCAATTTCACACCAGTGGTCTAGTATATAAAAAAAACTGAAGTTTCAGTAAACTTGTATTATATACATATGAGAAGGAAACCACTATTTGGATGCCCTTATGCTAGAAGGGATATAGTTCTAGCATAGGTCAACCACATAGTGGTTTCCCTCTCATATGTATATAATACAATTTTACTGAACCTTCAGTTATATATATATATATATGTATATATATATATATATATATATATATATATATATATATATATATATATATATATATATATATACATATGGCGGTGCCCCAGCATGGCCACAGCTCGTAAGATGAAACTAGATAAAATAAAATAAAATAAAAAATATATATATGCATATATATATACATACACACACACACGTATATATATATATCGTATCTCGCTTCTTTTATATCTCTCTTTATACATATGTGTGTGTTTGTGAGTGTGTGTGTATGTGTGTGTGCATATATATGTATGAGTGCTTGTACACATATATGCTGCAATAGAAATATAACTTTATGAGCCAAAAAGAGAAATAATTTTGACATTTCTTTTCCATTCTAAAACCTTCATAACAAATCCTGGCCTGCATAAGAAGCGCTGAGAGATTTTCTTATGGCCCATCACATTAAATACTAACATAAACATCCTTGTCTGTTAGAGTAGAAGACTTTTCTTAACGGAATATTCGAGATAGCGTGAGAGTCTTGAGATTGCAGGCGTTGACTTGCAGAAATGATATATTTGTCATATCCTGTTATAGTAGTGAAATCTGAGGAGCTATAACTGTTAATGCTGACATTAAGCTTCAGTTATAATGCCATATTTCATGGCACATCACAGTACACTTCATTCGACTTTGTTCTATTTATTGCAATTTAGTTTCTGCACAGAAATGATATTTCGAGTTATTGAATTGCCCGTTAACTCCTAAGGCTAAACGTTTCTCTATGAATTAGTTAAACTCAAATGCATTCTTTTACATCCCTACATTCTTAGACTCTTCAACTTAAATATAATTTGCTGTTGAATTTGTTCTGAACATCAAAGAAATTTTTTAAATGTGGCAATTTAAAAAAAATGCATTCAGCCGTGAAGACAATCATATTCTTATTTACATGAGTGGATCCATATCTAATCCTATTGAAATTAAAATAATAATTCCTGCAGCCGGATTCAAATTAAATAATAATATCTCCATTCTGTTTATACAGTCGCACCTGTATTCAGAAACAAACAAACAAATAAACAATATATTACAGTAATTCTATTGAAGTGACACACTAACACTTCTACAAATGTTACCGCAAGTTCCTGAGCAATATCTTTAAAATGTAATATCTTTACAAGATAAATGAATAAAAATACTGTTACAAGCCAACGAAGCGTAATTAAAATAGTCCTACGACTTTCCAGATATAACACATTGAGAATACAGTAGTATTGACACACAGACAAAAAATACTTAAGCAACAGCTCTTACGTCTAACGTTACACAGTAGAATCGTTCCTAAAATCGTTTTTAGAATGACTGAAATAATGCATAACATGTTTGAAGATCACATATCGCGGTTCACCTATCGCGGTTTATTATTTAGGCTTACGTCGATTCGTCTGTGGTATTGTCTTGCATTTATAATAAAATAAATATATACAAATTATAAAAATAATAAAATAAATATACAGTATAGTATTGTTTCTACTTCGCGGATTTTTACCTATCACGGGGGCTTTGGAACGTAACACTCGCGATAGTCGAGGGATTACTCAAGTATCAATATACGATCAAAACTTAAATGAGTAGCACTCATACCTCTATCCTATCTCACACTGTAAAATCGCTTGCAAAATGACTGAAATAAAACCCTATACAAGTCAATGAAAAGACCTCTAGATGGTCTCTAGGACTGCTAGAGAAAGCAACGAAATCTAATTCAGATCGCTCAAATATTTTCGATCCGCTACAGAACGAAAGCTCACCATACTGTTTTCGGCCTTTCTCTGTTAGTTATATGTCAGTCTAAAATAACCAATTGCATGATGAACGGTTTAACCTTCTGCTGGATCGGTTTAAGAGCCTATTTGCATTTACTGGCCGATTGTGGGTGGGACGTATTATCCTCTTATTGGGACGATATATTTTATTGGTCTATGCATCTATGCTGGCAAATGACTAGCTGGACCCAATATTCTCATGTAAACCTACTTGTCTTTGCTGACCAATAGCAGGCTGGACATGGTAACCCCGTACTGAATGAGGCTGAAAGCTCAGACTCAGCTGTTGTCTCAACGATGTCCTCATTTCCGGACTAGACTATAGAGTTGCCGACCTACGCTGGTCAATTACAGTGCAGACGGGAGTATCCCATATAGAGTCAGATGATTAAGGCTTACCGTCAGTACTTTAAACTCAGAATTCAAACTCAGCTGTAATTGCTACCACAGGACACATCCCGTCTGACATTTTGAAACTCCATCGATCTGGTTGTACAGTACCTATTTCTTTATTACCCACAAGGGGCTAAACATAGATGGGACAAACAAGAACAGACATAGGTATTAAGTCGATTACATCGACCCCAGTGTGTAACTGGTACTTAATTTATCGACCCTGAATGGATGAAAGGCAAAGTTGATCTCGGCAGAATTTGAACTCCGAATGTAACGGCAGACGAAATACGGCTACGCATATCGCCTGGTGTGCTAACGTTTCTGCCAGCTTGCCGCTGTACAGTACAGTACAGTAGCATTACTTTATTTATCGATTCCAAAAGAATGAAAAGCATATTTAACGTCGGCAGGATTTGAACCGAAAACGCAGAATCGGAATGTATAAATGTATACTGCAATGCATTGTATTCGAAGTCCTAACTACTTTGTCTCTAACAGTAATTTAGCGAGACGCAAGATTTTTCACACATCTCACAATGATATGGTTTTACTCTTGTTTGTCTACGTTTGTTGATAACAAGGTTTGAATTATTAAAGAATAAGTAATTACATAATTCATAGTGAAACATTTTGCATTCAGTGTGTGAATCGTGTTTTATTAAATCACTATCATTGATAAAAAGAGTCTCAGAATATTTCGAAAGTGAAGGATTTTTCTCTACAGTGTATTATGTTGTGAACTATAAGATTATCTACAACTACTAGGACACCTAGAAAACAAACTGGATTATGTGGAAATAGGGAAAATTCCATATGCTCTTTCACTTATAGAGAAAATAATTATCTCTTGAGATAGAAAAAAAAATGTAGTAGACTCTGAAGCAGTGTTCTCTCCTTAAGAAAAATATTCACCCTCTCTGTAATCTCTCAGTGATCTCTCTTTCTCTCTCCCTCTCTTTCCTCTCAGCCCGTGAGCAGCCATAAGTAGCAACAGTAATAGGTTCCAGTCAAATGCCCATATAGGATCAGAATTCTGAGAGAAATATGTCACAATGATATGGTTCTTTTTTCCTGTGGGAATATATTTGTAAGCCGCAAGATGTGAATTAAGAAATAATTTTCCGCTATTTCACATCGAAAGGCTTTTTCTCCAGTGCGTAGTCTATTGGGCGTTGATAAAATACTATAATAGTCAAAATATTTCCCACAAACATCACAACGACAGGGTTTATCTCCAGTATATAGATTTTGTGAACTACAAGATAAAAATTACATCGTGTAACAAAACTTGTTATATGTTTTTGTCTTTGGTCAGTCGGTGTTTTTTTTTTTTCCTATTTGCTTCAATCTAGAAATCAAAGGAAATAACTAGTATTTTCTCCAAACTCCGCTTTTGTGACCTAGACATCAATGTTTTGAAACTAACCGATTTTCTGTTACATTTCAGACAGATTCAGTGCTGAGCTGCTGAAGCAGAAATATCGTTGTAGTGAATATTCTGGTCAATACACCAGAATTGTTTGTCAGCCGCTTGACCTTAATCACTTGAGGCTGATTCTTAGTGGTTGATGATATGTGCGTCTCTGAGCAGGTGTAGTGGGGTAGCATCATAGCCATGTGCTGAGAAGGATTCTTTGGGGTGTAAATAAATATCGTAACAAACACGAGACAGTTGCTACTCAATGAGGAAAATCATGTTACACAATGTTATTAACGAAAGTTTTTTTTATATATATCATAATAATAGTTTTTTTTAGCAGTGTGTATTATTTTGTGAACTACAATTTGATAATTATTAATGAATGATTTTCCACAGGCCCAGTCTGATCTGGCAGTGTTTCTACAGCTGGATGTCCTTCCTAACGCCATGGAGTGGTTGGCGTTAAGAAGGGTATCCAGCTGTAGAAACACTGCCAGGTCAGACCGGGCCTGGTGCAGCCTCCTGACTTCCCAGACCCCAGTCGAACCGTCCAACCCATGCTAGCATGGAAAGTGGACGTTAAACGATGATGATGATGATGGTTTCACAATGATATGTTTTATCTCTAATGTGACAACATTTGTGAACTACAAGATTAGAATTGTTAAAAAAAATTTCTACAAATTTTACAATCATAGCATTTCTCTCCAGTGTCTATTAATCTTTTGAATGTTTAAATGACCATTAGTAATAAACGATTTTCCACAGATTTAACGATGACAGCGTTACACTCCAGAATGTATTTTTTTCGGATTACAAGATTTGAATTCCGAAGGATTACTCATATATTTCACATTCATATGGCTAACTCCAGTGCGTGTTCGTTTGTACTTTGCTAAATTACTGTTATTGGTAAGGGGCGAACTGGCAGAAACGTTAGCACGCCGGGCGAAATGCTTAGCAGTATTTCCTCTGCCGCTACGTTCTGAGTTCAAATTCCGCCGAGGTCAACTTTGCCTTTCATCCTTTCGGCGTCGATAAATTGAGTACCAGTTACACACTGGGGTCGATGTAATCAACTTAATCCGTTTGTCTGTCCTTGTTTGTCCCTTCTGTGTTTAGCCCCTTGTGAGCAGTAAAGGAATAAGGATCTTTAGCACGCCGGGTGAAATGCGTAGCGTCACTTGGTCTGTCTTTAAGTTCTGACTTCGAATTCCACCGAGGCTCAATTTGCCTTTCGCAGGTCGATAAAAGAAGTATCAATTGTCATCTTACACCCTCCCTCAAAATCGATGGCCTTTGTGCTAAAATTTCAATTTATATTACTGGCTATTGACATAACATTTTCCTCCTATTTCATTACAGTAGCGTTTTTCTCTACTATGTTTTCCTTTGAGCAAGGAAACTTCATATTCTGAAGAGAACATTTTCCTACCTATCTTACAAGAATACTCGAAGACATTTCCATGTAATGATGTTTGTTTACCAAATGTTTCACTTCACAAAGGATTCTCAGTATCAATTCTCAAGAGAAAGTTGAAAAATGTCTGTTAAAATAAACCTTTAATGGTTCAGTTTCTTGTCATAGATTTTTTAAGTCTCTGTGAACAAAAGTAGAAAAGATGGAATGTGTCCTAAAACGCAACGTATACTGCAAAGCATTGCAGTATATTACTTTGACTATTCGCCGCCTTCTTTAAATATTCTACTGTACCGTTTTCTTTGTTAACAAACGATTGCGTTAAACATGATGAATGCATTTAACAAACTAATCTTGGTGATATATGTCGTGAAGTTATTGGAGACATAAGTCGATAGAAGTCGCAAAAGATCCATTTATTATAAACTGTTTCGAATATTTCTGACCTGAGACCAGTCAATAACAGTTACCGACGGTTACTATTGGTAAAACTTCGAGTTCGTTATCAGCATAATTATTATTAAATATATTTAACTCTACACTTGTGAGTTTCGTTAATGCTCACAGTTTTATATGTTTATTTATTAAAGCATTCTTCAGTTAAAATATGTGTGTGCATGGGTGTGTGCACACATTAAATATATTTCTCTATACTGAATGTTTCTATCAATATCACTATCTCTGTCTGTCTGCCTGTCTGTCTGTCAATATATGTATGTATGTATTCGTGTATGTATGTATGTATATATATAATGATAATAATTTGAGGGAATATTAATCCAAACTTACAGGGAAAAATTCAATTTAGAAGTACTAAATCAAATTTCACATAATATAATATATATATATATAAATTAGAAAAAAGCCACCATTTATCAATTCAAAATGAAAAATCAAATTACACCATCTAGAAAATTACACATAACAGAAATATTAAATATAAGATAAATAATATAACGATGATTAGGTAATGTGCAAAATAATAAAAAAAAATAATATATATACCAAATATATACATTTTATTTATTATTTTGCACATTACTTAACCATCGTTATACTTTTTAATCTTATATTTAATATTATATTTATATATATATACATATATATATAATGTATACATGAATATACGCAAACAATCACACCTATAAGTATGTGTGTTTGTATGGGTTCTGCACGGAATATCGTATTTAATTCAATAGTTTTTATAGCCCTGATAAATGTAAGGCAATATGACATTATATGAAACGCCCTGACGTATACTTAGTACTATTCGTTTCATTACAGAATTTTATGGTAGGTTGATTCGTTTTAATCCTATACAGTTTTAGTGTAGCTAACGCATATTCTATTCTGTGATGCATAATCAGGTTTATTTTAGAAATGTTATTTAAATGTAATATATTATCTCATAAAACTGTATTGATACTACAGAAATATCTTTAGTGTTTATAGCTCTCTGTTCACCCTTTATGTTTTCGCTTACCTTTTGAATGATACCCACCTTTATTTGATTATTTCTACCTTTTTGTAGATTGTGATGTCATATATGTTTTGTCTTTCATTGATTTGCACATAAAAAAGTCAGCAACCTCTAGTTCTTGGATTTGATTTTATGTGCCAATTTCTAAAGAAGGTTTCTTTGGTTCGGTTCCTTGTTTGGCTCGTAACTATAATTTTGATTCCATGTTTCGAGTTAGTTTATATTAATCATATCCTGGTTGAACGTATATGTTGCACTGTCAGATAAATTCGTTCGTCATTTTTACATTTATTTTAATCTCTATTTTTCATCAATATTTTTTAACAAGTCAATAATACTCTCTTCTTCATTGTTCACTACTTCTCGTCAACGTTCCAATCACTTGCCAATACCTTGACGATAGAAATCACCGGGTCTTGACTTGAAGAATTCATCGAACCAAGGTTTTAGTTCCATGTCTTTGAATGAAATTCTTTGCAGACTATTGGAATGCGACACAAAAAGGTGATGATCCTGAGATATATCAGGAAAATAAAATGGATGTAGTAGAACTGTGTTGTATTTTTTGGTGAACTGCGTTGAATTTTTTGGTCAAGTTAACGACTCGGAAGAGAGTGGGACCCGTCGAAGAAGAAGGCCATGTTACCAGTCGGGTCATTTCAGCTAGATTTTTCATCGATCTAAGGTGTTGGGTGATGATATCACGAGAGCACCCAATCTGCTAGGCCAATTCTATTGTGTATTGGAGCGGATCCTTGTGGATAAGTTCATTCAATCGATCGTCATTAGAGTGAAAATGTCGGCGGGAACACAGAGTCTGTGAGGTCGAATTTCCGCTCGTTGAAGCATGAAAACCATTTCTGTGCAGTTCTTTCAGTAATGATGCCTTCTCTGTACACAACACAAGACTTGAGCGACTTTAGCAACTTTGGAACCTTGACTGAAAGTAAAGAGCAAAGGGATCGAAAATCTTCATCTTTTCTACTTGACTCTCAATCGTAATGTGTCTGAAAAGGAAAATTTATTCAAACTTCAAAAACAATCAAAAATCGAGAAAAGAGCAGAGAAAACGTCGCGATAAATATATTATTCGTGTTAATTCTTTGAAAAGAGACGAACTAATATAATCTGATATAATCTGATAACCAGGCACCCTGTAGTTATCGAATCTGACGAACGTATTATACTGCAAATTATAACACGTTCGGTCGAATCCAAAACTTAAAAGAATCTTTTTCTCGGTAGACACAAACTGAATTTTCTATCAACTTCTTTACGACACAGAATTATAAACAAAATTATCCCTTTCGCTACGTGTTGTGTTTTATATTATTCATTGGATAAATTAAACAGAAGGTTCTTATACTGAACATCAGTATTTTCAATATATACTTAGTTAAGGCACTGAGCTGGTACAAGCTTAGCGGCATTTCGTCCGTCGTTACGTTCTGAGTTCAAATTCCACCGAGGTTGTCTTTGTCTTTCATCAGTGTGGGTGTCGTTAAAATTAGCACCAGCTTACCTTCTCCCATGAAATTGCTGGCCTTGTGCCAAAATTGTAAACCTATATATACATAGACTCTTCGTTCTGTGTTATGTAATAACTTCTTTTAACTGTAGTCAATGATATCGAATAACCCACCACACGAAAATTTGAAGTTTAGTGCCTATATTAGAATTCCTTATTATTCGTTTCTACTATAGGCGCAAGGCCCGAAATTTTGGGGGTGGGGTTGAGTCGATTGGATTGACCTCAGTACTTAATTTATCGAACCTCAAAGGATGAAAGGCAAAATCGACCTTTGAAATCAGAGCGTGAAAGCAAACGAAATACAGCGTGTGGTAAGTAGCTTGTTTACCAACCACATGGTTTCGGGTTCAGTCCCATTGCGTGGTACCTTGGGCAAGTGTCTTCTACTATGGCCTCGGGCCGACCAAAGCCTTGTGAGTGGATTTGGTAGACGGAAACTGAAAGAAGCCCGTAGTATATATGTATATATATGTATGTGTGTGCGTGTATGTTTGTGTGTATGTGTTTGTCCCCCTAGCATTGCATGACAACCGATGCTGGAGTGTTTATGTCCCCGTCACTTAGCGGTTCAGCAAAAGAGACCGATAGAATAAGTACTGGGCTTACAAAGAATAAGTCCCGGGGTCGAGTTGCTCGATTAAAGGCGGTGCTCCAGCATGGCCGCAGTCAAATGACTGAAACAAGTAAAAGAGTAAAGAGTAAAAGGGTAAGCATTTCGCCTGGGGTGCTAAAGTTTCTGCCAGCTCGCCGCCTTAGAAACCATTATCTTTACTTAGGCGGTAAGCTGGCAGAATCGTTACTCAGTCGGACATCATGCGAAGCATCATTTTTCCAGCTCTTTCTGTTCTGAGTTCAAATTCAGCCGAAGTCAACTTTATTTCATTTATCTGAAGTCAAAGAAATAATTAAGATGAGCACTAGGGTCGATGCAATTGACTAACTCCATTTTACCCAAGATTGTTGGACTTGTACCTAAACTTTAAGCAAATATTTAGATTACCAAGGGAATGCGGTAGACTAGCAAAAACGTCAGCGCATCGAACAAAATGTTTGGCTATTTCTTCTTGGTATTTAAGTTCCATTTTCATACCCCATCAAGGTCGATCTTACTTTTCATCGGTTGAGGATTAATAAAGCAAAGTCCCAGTCAAGTACAACGGTCAACTTAACTGAGTAACCTCTCCACTTAAAGCTAGTGTCTTTGCGTCAATTCGATACAATTATAATACAATGTAATGCAAAAGATGGGCAATTTCTAAATTTAGGTTGGGGGATAAGGAAAAGGATAAAATAAATGTTTTCAATAATATTTATTATTGAAGGCGCAATGGTCCAGTGGATAGGGCAGCGAACTCGCGGTCGGAGGATCGCGGTTTCGATTCACAGACCGGGTGGTGTGTGTGTTTATTGAACGAAAACACCTAAAGTTCAACGAGGCTCGGGCCCCAGTTGTACTGTTTCTCCCCAATTTTCTCACACTTTTTCTTTCTGTTTCTTGAGTAACGCTGCGATGGACTGGCGTCCTGTCGAGCTGGGGGGAAACACACACCCCATAGATACCGGGAAACCGGGCCCATGAGCATGGCTAGGCTTGAAAAAGGGCGCATAAAAATGGAATATTGTGAGTTCAGATTCTACTGAGGTTGACTTTACTAATTGAACACTGGCATTGATGTAATCCACTACTTCTCTCACCACTAAATTTCAGGCTTCGTTCCTATAGTAGAAAAGATTGTAAGAAAAGGTTATACTGGAATATCAAAGTGTTACAGGAAATTGAAATCTAGTCTCATCTACCTTGACAGGACAATATGCTCCATTTAAAATGTGTTAACATCAGATGTCTTCAATTTGAAGATATCAATATAGGAGGAAATATAATTTAGTGACCTAACAGAATCGTTAGTAAGCCGGACAAAATGTTCAGCGGCATTTTTTTTCGGTTCTTTAAGTTCTGATTTTAAATTCTGCTTTTCGGGATCGATAAAATTGTTAAAATACATACTAGTCATGAATTGGCATCGGTATAATCCACATTCCCCCTCCTCTCAAACTTACTAACCTTGCGTCAAAATAAGAAAGCACGTATATATATATATATATTATATATATATATATATATATATATATATATATATATACGCAGATCGTGTAAACCATTCTCTCCTCTGTCTTGGTAGTAAAATATATTAATGGATTAAATGGAATTTTCCTTATGTATATGTATACAACATATTCCTCTTCATTTCAATTCAGGAAAAATATTTGCTATTTCTCTATTTTATCATTTAATTTTCTATGCAACGAAGAGAGATATTATTGAAATAATGGTTTTAAATTTCGGCACGGAACCACCAAATGATGAATTCTCCTCATCGACTACAGTGTTCAACTTGTACTTATTTCATCGACCCCGAAAGGATGAGAAGCAATTGCCAAACTTGGAGGAATTTGAACTCAGAAGGCAAAGACGGATGAAATGTCGCTAATCACTTTGCCCGGGGTGCTAACACTTGTTTGCTCACCGCTTTTAATGTTATTGAAATATTGTAGGATGCAGATCCTATTCTAAGATCACCATAATGTTTATAACAAATAAACTAAGATTGCGTTTGTATTTCTTTTGCACATATACAGTACTAAATGCTACCAACCTGCATTTTCTCGGTTGCAGATTACTAAATGACAGCTTTTTCACAAAATACAATTTTATAGAATAAAACCTTTAGACAATATGGAATTACAAATCTATTCTACTCTTCTACTGGAAGTTAATTGCGTGCCAAACCATAAGAGAACTTTTCCAAGAGTTGTATCTCAGTGAAATCTAACAGAATATGGTTTAGGAAAAAACAAAAAAAAAAACTCATCACATCAGTATGACAGTAAATTGAATTTTCAGAGTCACATAGAAGCAGTGTATTAACAGAATATAGTTTTGCTTGCTACACACACACACACACACACACGCACACATTCACGTTCCCGTAGGTTCGTGCATTGGCAGATGCATACACACTTAGCCACCAAGTTTTACCACTAGTGTTCACTGAAACTTTATTTTCGGCAAATCTTTCAATTTTGAATAACATTTTTTATAATATTTATATATATAAATATGGAGAACTATTTACTGATTTCGAGCAATGGAAATCTCACTATATAAAAGTAAAAAAAAAAAAAAATTCCCAAATTATTAGTTATAATTAGAAAATGCAGAATTTCCATAGAATATAAAGGAAATAAAGTAGGTAATTTGATTTTTAAATTAGATTTGATAACAAAAAAAAAAAAACTTCCTCACTGTATCTTTCTTTCTCTGACATACACATATGTAGAAAATCTACAATTTCTAAATTGCATTTGTGTGAATTTTCATGTAGGAGATATTTAAGTTTCATATAATTGGTTCATTATTAATATACTATAATTTTCTCTCTTTAGTTATGGGTATTTTTCCTCGTATTTTTATACCAGTGTGCAGATATTTCTTCAAGTTCAAAGATCTGCAACGATGAATGATTTACTAACAAACTATTTTCACCCACCCTTTCTCTTCGCTTGACTCACTTTAGTTTTTGCAGTTTATCCATTGATTTCTATCTCTATCCAATTTGCGCATAATCGAGATATTTATTTTTATTCCATTTCGAATTCAACTATTCTTTTCCATTCTTCAAATTATATAGCTCTTTGTTACTTAATCGCTTTCAATTTTCGATATTGGTATTTTATTTTTGTTTAAGTTTTAGCTAGATTTGTCTCTCTCTCTCTCTGTCTCTCTCTATTTTTTCTATTGTTCAAATCAACTGATATTTTTTTCAAAGTGGTACCATTGTAAAATAAATAGTAATACATATAGGGTAGTTCTCTAACTTTATGATTTTCTACTTCTGTCTGCTGTTTTTGTTGCTCTAATACTCATTTTCGGGAACAATATCTAATTGGTTATAAGTTTTAGCTCCAAAGTTTTCAAACAAACCAACATCCACTCAATACAGAACCACCAAACATCCGTAGATGACTAAATAAATACATATTGTTCGTACGCGTTATATGTGTAAGTATATCTGTAAAAATTGAGATAAAGTATCATCTTAGATATAAACACATATAATATAGGTTTGTTTGTGAGCGTGTACACACACACATACACACACGCACACACGCACACACACACACATATATATATACATATATATACATCTATATATATATTCATGTGTAAGTAATCAAGGTTATACTTTTACAGATGTGTATACACACACATATGCAATATTTTATATGTATTATTTATTTATGTATGCAATGTATATTACATATACTACATATACATATATATATATATATGTGTGTGTGTGTGTGTGTGTGTGTGTATGTGTGTGTTTGTGTATAAATATCTATCTATCTATATATATATATACATATATATATATATATATTTATGTGTGTGTATAAATATCTATCTATATATCTATCTATCTATCTATCTATCTATCTATCTATCTATATATATATATATATGTATGTATGTATGTATATATGTATGTATATATGTATGTATCTATATATATATATATATGTATGTATGTATGTATATATGTATGTATATATGTATATATATTTGTATATATATATATATATATATATATATATATATATATATATATGTATATCATGTGGACCACGTTGTGTCCTTTTGAAGCATTTATGCTTATTCCAGTATTCCAAATTCCTATGTAGATGTTCTGGTTGTGTGAGTTGAAAATACTGGAAAATAGTTTTGTACAGTAATTGTATATCAAAAGAGGACATTGGAAATTTTGGGGTCATATTTATTCACCATTACATGTCTTTCATTTCCAAATTGCACACGTAGTAGAAAATATGTACGATATCACCTATTGAAAATTCTTCAGGCAGAGAACGAAATAATATATTATATCATTATATATGTACATGTATACATCTATACACACACAGGTATGTACATATATCTACAGAAAGAAAGAAAGAAAGAAAGAAAAGGAGAGAGAGAGAGGGAGGACTATGTCAGATAGTAAAATAGATATGTGGATAGGTCCATATATGTGTGTGCATTTTTGCATATTCATTAAAGCACAATTCGGCATTTGTAAAGTAGAAATGTAGCGGCCCATATATGTAACACTATTTATTCCAACAATGGAATGCGTCTATTAATATTTCAGTAGCAAATTTTACATTGCTTTGCAAATTAAGGTAGTTGCATCTGAGTTTTTGTATGCTATAAACTCTTTATAGACATCAGGAAATGGAGAAACTCGTCGTCTGATGAAGCTGCAGAAACGCTGAAATTAATAAAATCGGCCCCTTTCTGCCCACAAAACATGTGATTTTAGCAAGGTATTGAGTTTTCTCGGCGATGCTGAAAATAACTATGTAAATTTAAATAGGTGATATTTCAAGGACTATGAATAGTTATATCATGGATAAATTTACAGAGAAGCTTTGTAGGGTACATGATGTAACGGCTGATAACTTCTGGAATGTTACTTGGAGATGAATTCAGTTAAGTACAACATCTATAGGAAGTCAGGTGAGGAAGCTATTTACATTCATAGGAATTTGAAAGACTGCAGCTATACTTAGAAACGATATACGTACATACATATATGTTTACCTTTAAACGGACATATCTTTGACAGAGGTGCTTCCCCGTTACTACGCAGTGTTATCGGGGAGATTTTACTTTCACAAGATTTGTTAACCTGATGTTACTAAATTGATACTACTGACGAGAGATTGATAGAGGATAATATCTTGGTTTAATCCTCCTTGCAATGTTGGTGCCTCTAAGAACATGGCTATGAACCTCGATCCCTAATTAGTCAACTCTTCTCGAACATATATAAATACTAGAAGTTTTAATGGACTTGATACTTACTGTTATTTACATATACCAAGATAGCATCGATTCTAACATCTCAAAATATATTCAAACATATATTCACCTATGTAGTTCTCAATTCTCAGTACACTCCTTCAAATGCAGGAATCTTGTCTCACTTTCCGCTGAGGAGATCCATTCTTTCCGCGTTAGTGGGCTATAAAAAGACTTTAACCCATCTGATGATATCGCAATAAAATACCGGAGAGTTACAGCTAAAGTTCTCCAAACTCCCATTCTATCGTCTAGAAAAAGTTTCTTGTTCTGTATAACATAGTCGGATGTTCTCTACAAATACCTTCCTTACTCATATGTAGTGAATTTTTTCTCAATGAATTTTTTCAATGAGAAACTTCATTTTCCCATGAGCTATATAACTGTAATAGATTCATTTTTATGCTTATGATTTTGCTGTGCACTTAGATATGTTACTACCGATCAAAGTAACAGTCTCGGAAATCTGGGCTTTTCAGATAAAGAGTCTAGCTCTTTGCAAATACAAAGTGGAAGCGGAACAAAACAAATATATATGTTTTTCTCATGTCCACATTCCATCTATTAACCATTGTTGTTACCCAAATTTTAGCGTCAATGTTTTGCTTTTTCGTTACGACCATCTCATTCTTTAGAGTATGAAATCAAATAATTTAAGAGGAAGATAACATAAATACACCCAGTTCTTGTATTTTGTTTAAAATTTCTCCATTGTCCCCTTTCTTTTAGATGCATTGAGTTATTTAATAATAGGTTTGTATCAAAGCCTGGAGTTAGTCGATTTTTGCCAGAAAGAACACTGTAAACTGGTTCACATTCTCCAAAATATAATCGATTAATACTACAGTGAAAATAACACATTTCAGAGATTTTACAGTTCAGATTTCTTGAATGAACATATACACACACAATCATACTTTGTATAAAAAAATGAGGTGCAAATAAGTTCACAGGTGAGCGTTTGATGAAAACATAGCGTCACCTTTTGCATAGACAGATTTGAATAGCCGACGGGCCCTCTCTTCAAAAGCAACTCCAGAACAACATAAAAGTCTACTTTAATTAGAGGACATATACACTCATTACAGAGTTGGGGCGCTAAGCAGTGATAAGTGAAATTGCAATGTTATTACGAGGCCGAATATATTTGAAGCACGTTCGAACAAAACGCAGTGAGTAGCTCGTTCCCCAGTTCGAACGTACATCAAACATATTCGGACTGATGATAACATTGAAATATAAGCTTATTATATGTAGAGGCACATGGCCTAGTGGCTAAAGCAGCAGATTCGCTGTCGAGGGATCACGGGTTCGAATCTCAGACCGGGCGATGTGTGTGTTTATGAGCGAAACACCTAAGCTCCACGCGGCTCCGGCAGAAGGTGATCGCGAACTTCTGCTGACTCTTTCGCAACAAATTTCTCTCACTCGTTCCTCCTGCATCTTGCAGCTCACCTGCCACAGACCGGCGTCCCGTCCAGGTGGGGAACCTATACGCCAAGGAAACCGGGAAACCGGCCCTTATGAGCCAGGCACGGCTCGAGAAGGAACAACCCTTATATGAATGTCCATGCCTACACCTAACTGAGTGCAGATATGAACCCATAAACCCATGGAACTCTATTGACCCAAACAAAGAATCTATCTTTTTGCTACTGAATAGCTTCAAATCTGCATATAACAAATCCAATTGCAAAGAAATTCACATGTCTAAACTTGTTATGAAGTTTTCCTCACTTGACTACACCACTTCGTGTTCAGATGCCGCTCTTTAACTCTAGTTTACGCTTCATTTATCAAATTTACAACCAAACGTATCCTAGCCCTGACCATCTCAGAGTCTTTATATCAGAGACAGATAAATGAATGAATGTATGTGTAAGGCAAAAAATGTAATGTGGGAAGACTTGGTATTTCTAGCAGGTCATGTGGTAACGGGCGCGGGTGTCTCTTTCGTTGCACTCTCTTTTTCGCATTCTCCCCTTACTCCTTCCTCTCTCTTTCGCTGACGCTGGATAACTACTTCTTTGTTCTCTCCGCTTCTCAGTCCTTTTCTCTTTCTCGTCTCGTTCCCAGTAATTGTTTCTTTGTTTGTATATATGCATGGAAGGTGTGCATTTCTTTTACTTGCTTCAGTCATTTGACTGTGACCATGCTGGAGCAACGCCTTTTTAATCGAGCAAATCAACCCCAGGACTTATTCTTTGTAAGCCAGTAATTATTCTATCGGTCCCTTTTTGCCGAACCGCTAAGTTACGGGGAGGTAAACACAGCAGCATCGGTTATCAAAGGATGTTTGGGGGGACAAACAGACACAGAAACATATACACACACGCATATATATATATATATATATATATATATATATATATATATATATATATATATATATACATACATACATATATACGACGGGTTTCTTTCAGTTTCCGTCTACCAAATCCACTCACAAGGCTTTGGTCGTCCCGAGGCTATAGTAGAAAACACTTGCCCAAGGTGTCACGCAGTGGGACAGGAGACGGAACCATGTGGTTCGTAATCAAGCTACTAACCACACAGCCACTCCTACGCCTTGCACTTGTGGGTTTGTTTATTGATGCTGATGTATGTCTTCATATCTTATATGTGTGTGCTGCGTGTCTTGGACTACGTTTTTTTCGCTCCTTTGCATGTGTATGATAATGCACCTTTGCGTGATAGCGTCAGGATACTAGCATATATTTGCACATGTACGTCTCTGTGCATGACAATGTATTTCTATGTGTGTTCGTATTTGCTTTTAGGTGGGGTGTGTTTGTATGCTTATGTCTGAACGATAGGTTAGGTGTGTTTTACTATGCATTTGTGTATCTATTTAAGATTGTGCATTTATTTTCGTTTTTACGCATGTGTACATATATGCGTATATGTGTGAATACATGTTTTTTATATGTGTATATATGTGTGTCTATATGTGATTACTATGCATTTGTGTCTCTATTTGAGATTGTGCATTTATTTGTGTCTTTACGCATGTGTACATGTATGCTTATGTGTGTGAATACATGATTTTTTATATGTGTATATATGTGTGTGAATACATGATTTTTTATATGTGTATATATGTGTGTGAATACATGATTTTTATATGTGTATATATGTGTGTGAATACATGATTTTTATATGTGTATATATGTGTGTGAATACATGATTTTTTATATGTGTATATATGTGTGTGAATACATGATTTTTATATGTGTATATATGTGTGTGAATACATGATTTTTATATGTGTATATATGTGTGTGAATACATGATTTTTATATGTGTATATATGTGTGTGAATACATGATTTTTATATGTGTATATATGTGTGTGAATACATGATTTTTATATGTGTATATATGTGTGTGAATACATGATTTTTATATGTGTATATATGTGTGTGAATACATGATTTTTATATGTGTATATATGTGTGTGAATACATGATTTTTTATATGTGTATATATGTGTGTGAATACATGATTTTTTTATGTGTATACTAGCAGTATCGCCCGGCGTTGCTCAGGTTTGTAAGGGAAATAACTATAAAGCATTTTTAGAGAGTTATAGCCAAAAAATAGCAAAAAAATGGAAAAAAAATGATGGTAAATTTTTTTTGAGAGTTAAAAAAGGTGGAGTTGCGTCCCCTAGACGGTCTGTGGTTTGGGTTTCTGATTCTCGACCCCATGTCGAATTTATCGATTTTTTTCAGAACTGGGGAACTTTTCAAAATTTTCGCTGCGTTAGTCTTGAATTATGACATTGGGCTATGTGTGTGTCAAGTTTCATCAGAATCGGTTGAAAGCCGTGGTCAGAGTGAGGGTACGAGAAAACAGACACACAGAAACACGCACAGACAAACTGCCGTTTATATAGAGAGAGATATGTGTCTCAATGTGATTACTTGATTGTATTTGCATGGTTGTGGTTCTGTACGTGTTTCTGCTTGTGAGTGTATATTCGCGTGTTTTCGTGAGTGTATTTATGCAGATGGACCAATATATTTGCATTTATTTCAGCTTCTGTTTGTGCTTCTACGAAAGCGAGCACACGTATGATTCTCTGCGCGCTTCTCTTCGTCTGCATGTATGTTCCCCTCAGCAAGCATGTGCGAAAGACTCAGCTGTTGTATGCGTATACAAATGACTTAGCAAAACATTTTGATAAAGATTTCACAATGTATGTATATACACGGTAAAGAAGATTGATTTTCCTCTCCTTTTATTCCCCCTCTCCTGCGCTCTCCATTTCTCTCTCTCTCTCTCACTGTTTCTCTTTCTCTTTCTCTCTCTCTCTCTCCTTTTGTTTTCATTTACATCAAATAACGATATATTCTCTTCATAATGGTGTGTTTTATTATATTTTATTATTCATATATCTGTTTATTTGGTTGTTTGTTTGCACCTAGATGCAACAGCTATTAGTAAGTCGTTTAGCATTTTCATTTACTTCTTGTCTCTCCTACGTATAATAGCTCCAGACTCCATTGCTTTATCGAGGCTTTTAAATCTATTTTCATAAATATTTGGCTACTTTCAGAAAAGAAAGGAAAGAAAAAAAACAGGTTTTATGTTTTTTTATACTGTATTTATATTATTTTCTTCACTATTTCGTGTGGAATATTGTATTATTATTTTTTTAATAATATATATTATTTCATTATTGACAATATTGCTGAGATTCTGTTCTCATAAACTGGTTGTTGTAATATACGAAATAGCAAGATAACACAATGGGAATGCTGAAGAGACACAAACATCAGTACACACACACACACACACACACACGCATATACACACGCACATACACACGCACACACCTGCACACAAATATATGTGTGTGTATATATATATGTTCATGTATGTAAGTGTATAGATATATGTATATATGTATATATATATACGTATACATATATGTATATATATATGTATATATGTATATATACGTATATATATATATATACATATATATATGTATATATATATATATATATTTATATGTATATATATATATGTAAATATACGTATATATATATATTATATATATATATATATATATATATATGTAAATATACGTATATATATATATATATATATATATATATACGTATACATATATGTATGTATATACGTATATATATATAAATATGTAAATATATATATATATACATATATATATATGTATATATATGTGTTTATATATATAAATATATAAATATATATATATATAACATATATATACATATATACATATATATATATATATATATATATATATACATATATACATATATGTAAATATATGTGTTTATTTATATATAAATATATAATATATAAATATATATATATATATATATATATATATACTCGTATTTGTAATACAAATTCTTGCCTGTTATTAATATGAATGCCCAATTATGTCCATCAATGGTTACATAATATGTCTACTTACTCTAAATCGTTAAAAACATAATTAATAAATTTTCCTATCGAGTCATTGGTTGTAAAATGATATATTGTATAGAAAATGAGCGCTGATTAGTATGTATGCGTTACTGCATCAGTTAATATATTAATTGCTTAGAAACTTTTATGGAAAGCTGCAGGTAAAAGAGAGTATACTGCGGTAAGTTAAGAGGGTTTCTATGTTTCTGTCATAAAAATAATGTGCTATTTTGTATTATTTTGTTCAATTTTTTCAAAGTAGTTTGTCTGAATTTCGAAATAAAATTATAAGGAACTTCTACATGGTCGATCAAGCTGTTAGAAAACCTAAGCACGTCTTCCTCAAAGAACACATTACGTGTTTCATATAAAGATTTGTTTCATTGTAAAAAAAAGTAGCACTTGAAGCCTTCAGGCCTTATGCTGACAACACACACGTACCAAGTATGTATGTATATATATATAATATATATATATATAATATATATATATATATATATATATACAAATATATAGATATATATATACATATATATATGTATATATATATACACAAATATATATATGTATACATATGTGTATATATGTGTATATATATATGTGTATATATGTATATTTATATATGTATATACATACACAAACATATATATTAGCATTAAAATAACAATAATAATAAAGTGGCCAGCAAGTTTAACCTAAATAGGGCTTGGTTGCATACATAGATATATATATACATATGTACGTACATATGTATATATGTATATATGTTTATGTATATATATATATATATATATATATATACATACGTACATATGCATGCATGTATATACAAACACACATATATATACATGTGTACATATATATATGCATATATATATATATATATATATATATATATATATATTATATATATATATACACACATATATTTAGGGTGACAGAAAGTGGGAGAGGGAGAGAGGAAAATTGACAGGATCGATTGATCGATCGGTCAATAGAGAGATCGATATAGAGAAGAGATGACGGTTAAACATATATGCAGATGCAAGTGTTGATGCATGTTTGTGTTCGGACCTCTGTTTGCATTTTATGTATTGTTTTGTGTACGGTCAAACAAAGATATTAATAAAAATCAATGCTAACGTGTAAAATTAGTACAATGGTAAATATGGCCGACAAAACTCATGACCGCTGCCCCAGTGTGGCCATAGCTTAATTATTGGAACCAACATTTGTTGCAGAATGAACGGATGAATTAAAACTAAATGAATCTAATATGTGTATGGTCTTGTTCTATCACAGCGTTGCTAATTGCAATCACACTAATGTCATTTTCAGTTTCCTTTATCCCTTCACCTCTCCAATATTTGTGCAGCTCTGCCATTTCAAATGCTGAAACCAATGATTAACCCTATGGGATATCTATATATTCATCGGATGATGAAAGATAATCCACTACGTATTTGCATCAGCAATTTGACTAGGTTTAGATTACCCAATGTATATCTTATAATTTTAAGACATTTTGCGATTTGAGTAAGATTCTCCTGCTAGTTTTTTGCAGGGCGAATAACAACTTTTCGGCTTACATAATTCTCATATTTCTGTGCAGATGGGTACGGGGCACATACGCCATAGAAACCGTGAAACCGTGCCTATGAGCCTAGCTAGGCTTGAAAAGGGCGCAAAAGAAAAAAAAAAAGATATTTATATAACCAGGGAGAAAGTATAGAAAAATAATCGATATAGTAGAGACATTAAAATGAAGCTTGGATAAAACGATCGCAAAAAGACGTTCGCTGTATACTAGAAATAGTAGCTATATCTCCTAAAATCACACCATGCTATTCAAAGCTATGAGTTTA
>NC_043006.1:12714065-12749065 GCF_006345805.1 Octopus sinensis | reverse complement strand
GTGGTCCCAAATCGTTCCAAGATTCGAGGGGGGTAAATGGTCATGTATATAAAACTTATAGGGAAGCATGCTATCAACAAGATTTTGCTTTTTAGGGGGGATGATGAGCATTGGGACCTTCCATTAACTAAAGTATTAGTATCAGATTCTCCAAGGAAAATCCGTAACATTTTTGCAATTATACTGAACATGTGTCAACTTGGCAGTCTCCTACAGCTTTGGATGAAACATCGTGAGGACATGGCTGGCGATTTAAACTATGCAGTTCAACAGGCAAACCCAGATATCAATATCCAGTTCCCTGAAAACAAACATCGATTTAAATTGAGGATCAAGTTTGGCCATAGGAGACAAAAATTTGCAAGAGTCTGGCTCTGGATTGCCAAAACGCAAACCGTTAAATTAGTGATTTAACTTCAAGAGACATTGCAAGGGAGACAAATTATGACAGTAAAGACATGGCTGCATTTGTGAATGAACATGAACCTAAATATCTTCCTGAACAACACGCTGTCCATAAGATAAAATGTTCGTTTAGAATAATAATAATAATAATAATAATAATAATAATAATAATAATTATTATTATTATTATTATTATTATTATTATTATTATTATTATTATTATTATTATTATTAATCATCATCATCATCATCGTCATTGTATTCTGAATTCAGGATTGATTTCTCAGTTGAAGAAAAATTGAATTTAGAATAACAAATTTCTATACAACAGTTTGCGTTTTCTTACAATATATAAGGAACAACTTCATTCTCGGGAAACGCCGGGTGCCTCTGATATATATATATATATATATATATATATATATATATATATATGTATGTATATATACACCACCGACTCCTTCACCTGCACTTCTAATAATGTCATCTACTGCATCTCCTGCTCTCTCTCTATCTTTCTCTATACATCGGGCAAACGGGACCTCCGCTTGGATGACCAGTTTGCGCAACACCTCAGAGACATCCGACTCGGCAATGATACCCCGGACTCGCACCATTTCCGCTCTACCGGTCACTCTTTGCAACAGCTGTCCGTGTTCAGATTGTCCTTGCACAGGGGCCACCCGGACTCCCGTTTGCGCCGTGAACAGGGATTAATCTTCTCTCTTCGCTCCTCTGCGCCACTCGGGCTCAACTCTCCTTCCATCTCCTCACTCCCCTTCACACGTACTTCCGCCCTCACACATACTTCCGCCCACCCACCTCTCTTCTCTTGCTCCGAATCCTACTTCTTATCTTCACTTCTACTCTCCTTCTCTCTTCAATACTACCCACATTCTCCTGCCCTCTTCATCGTCACCCCTCCCTCGTAACCCCACGCCACCCCTACACATTCCAACGCTGGTTAGCAATTGATGGTGTGGGACAAACAAAAAAGACACACACGCATATATAGATATATAAGTATCTATATATTCGGTGGTCTTTCAGTTTTTGTCTACAAATTACTCTAACGGGGTTTAGGTCAACCTGAAAGTATTATAACAATCATCCGTCCAAGGTGCTACGCAGGTACGCCTGTTCCTAGGTGTGTGTATATATATATGTATGTGTGTGTGCGTCTGTGTGCATGTTTGTTTATCTGTGTTTGTACCCCCGCCATCGCTTGACAGCTGATATTAGTGTCTTTACATTCCCGTAACTTAGCATTTCGACAAAAGCGCCCGATAGAATAAGTACTAGGCAGACAAACAAAGAATAAGTCCTGGGGTCGATGTGTTCGACTAAAGGCGGTGCTCCAGCATGGCCTCAGTCAAATGGCTGAAACAAATAAAAGAATATATATGTATGTATGTATGTATGTATGTATGTATGCACGTATGTATGTATGTATGTATGTATGTATGTATGTATGTATGTATGTATGTATGTATGTCTGTGTGTGTGTGTGTGTGTGGGTGTGTGTGTGTATGTATGTGTGTGTGTTTATGTATATGGGGAAAGAGATTTTTTACAACTAGAACGTCATAGAGAGACTAAAGGGAATCTATTGATTATCCAATGACATGAACTTAAATAATTCATGTCAGTCCTGAACTATTGAACTATCGAATAACACAAAAATATTTGCCACCGAATCGTATTTTGCTTCTTGTTACTGAATGTCGATAAGAAATGCAAGATAGTAGCATAGCATAATGTATAGACAATGGTAGAAGTAACTATCTATAACATTTTGTCTCAGAAAACTTCTGAAACTGACATTCGTATTAAAAAGCAGAATGTCATTGGCGGTTTGTCATATATCTTTGTCCGACCTGTGTTGGCCTATTTAACGAAGAAAACCCCAGGGTAGTGTTTGCTAAGTGGAATATCTATCTATCTATCTATCTATCTATCTATCTATCTATCTATCTATCTATGTATATATATATATATATATATATATATATATATATATAATATATATATATATATGTATCTATTTATCTATTTATCAATCTGTCTATCTATCATTTATTGTAGACAGTCTAAAGATTCGAACTAGTAAAAGTTTCTTGCTTTGGAGAGGCGTGTCTAATCAGGTCTGTATTATATCCCTTGCATCTCCAAGCAATAATCGGGCACACGGTACCTATTGAATTCCCTAACTAGGATGCTAGTACAAGATAATTCACGTGAAAAAACGAGAAGGTAGATGAAAAATGTGGAAGGGTGAACAAAAGTTGAAAAAAAAATATATTGGAGTTATTTCCCCTTTCGCCGTAAAGCCATAATTAAGCTAATTGTAGAATAATTCAACGGAGAGTACTCCAAAGTCCGCGAGAAAGCAGCTCAGTCTGGAGAGGGTTGGACAAGAAATTTGTCCATATGTTTGCATTTGCAGAAAATTTCGGATCTGGATTTCAGTAGTGTGATGGAATTCATAGATCTAAAAAGAATATGCGATCTTTCAGTTACGCTGTATTTCTTAGACCCATTGATATATGGCTGGGATATTTCTACGCTTCTTTACTTGACTCTACGTGGTGTGTAGTTGGTCTTTAAACCTCATATGTGGCAAGCCATCTTAGTGGTTTTACATTTGTCGGCGTACCGGGAAGAAGATAGTTGGTTTGAATAATTTTCTGTCTTTTCTCTGTTTTTTTTTCTCGTTTTATTAACCCTTCCACGTTTTGCATCAATCTGCTTCTCCTTTTTATTTCCTCTTGATTGCTCTTGCACGACAGTCCCAATTTGCAAATTGAATAGATAATGTTGTCAGAGCCTGAGGTTTATTGAGCGATGCAAATCCTGTTATAAAAAACCTGCCTAGACCCGCATCTCAAACTATTAGTACCTTGTATTTTTATAGTGTGTACATTAAATGACATCTATCTTCCACTGGTTGAAATACGTTTTTGTTGATATTACCTTAACGGAACAGTAAATATATATATGAGTGCACAACCTAAAGGAAGGGGCACTCAGCACATATGATAGGAGTTACATGTATTATTTAATAACAGTTTGAATTTACTCCTTGCGACTTAAAGGTTCGGAGGTTCTTCAGACGAACCTAGCACGTCAGGCATCTGGAGAACGGATAACAGACAAATCCATGATGGCCTCTAAATGTTAGGCCTGTATTGGTCATCTCAGGTCACGTCGTGTTATTCTTCTGGAAGTGACCTCAGGTTTTATGGTTGTTCTTAGGTTTACAATATGTGGTCAAACAGGATTTTAGTATGAAGCTGTTACCATTACGTCTGGAGATTGAGTGATGATTTATTAAGCGACAGCATTTTATCGTATTTACTGCAAAACATGGTTGAGTTGGGTGTTGTCACGGGTTAAAGGAGAACTAATACAAGCGGTGAGAGCCGTTTTCTGGGGAATAACCAGATTTAGTGGTACTGGGTTAAAATTAGATGGTTCTAGGTTGGATTGTCACCATGGATGAGGCTGAAGTGTATGGAGACGGCAGAGGTTAAGAAACATGCCCTTGAGTATGGAACAAACAATTCTGTATGGCACACATCATGTCAATGAGAAAGAAAGGATATTTGTAATAGGAAAGAATTTCGAAAAGAGAGGTAAATGAAAAGAAAAGTATACAAGCATGTCATATACTTCGTGTTGAATTTTTTTTTTCTGACAGGCAATTCTGAAAATCAAATACCAGATACGGATCTTTTCGGTTTGAACGGCAGTTTTTAACATAATTTCTAGGTAACTAAAAAATTTTAAACTTCGTATACTGGTAGAATGTGTTTATAAAACATCTTTATCTCTTGGCTTTATTGAGAAAATTCTATAGTTTGTAAGATATTTGTTGTTTTTTTCTTCAATTTCTGCAATTTCAACCAATCACTGACTTTTTTTTAGGTAAAAAACATTATGTGCCGTATGAATATGTCCCTCGTTTAAGAAACAGATTGCGTTTATTTACATTTGTGAAGAAAAAAATATACCCTTCCCCCACCCCTAACCCTTACCCTAACCATAACTAACCCTAACTAACCCTAACCCTAAAACAGATTGAAATGCAATAGATCGATACTAGGGTCATAATTATGGGTGACAATTTCATATGACACCGCTAGAAAAAAACTGCTGTTCAAACCGAAAAGATCCGCAGTTACTTTTCTTTATGCAAATAATTACAATGAACTTTACTTCTAGAACAGAAACTCTTCTTATTCAGTGATTATTCGAAAGTTTTTCAGGTAGCCAACAACGACAACTCATCATATTTTTGTCGTTACTATGATTGTATTCCACACCATAGTCAGAATATGTTTGTCTATATGTATATCTGTGTGTTGGCATACTTACGCGATGCATTCATGTACGTGTGTGTTCGTTCATACGTGTGTCTAAGGCATTCTACTATTGCGTTTGATCTCATAGTTTATTGATATTTTTGAGTAGTAATTTCTGACTTAAGCAACTTTGGCACTAGATCAAAGTTTAGAAAAGGAAATCAATTAGTGGAATCTACTGTTATGTCTTATTTCTGTTAATCCCATACACCTTAGATACATGAAAGCCATTTCGACTGATGTAGGATTCGAAATCGTCGCCGTAAGGTATGGACTCTATTACATCCACGAATTCATCGAACATAGCATATATTGATTTCTATTTTGGTTTCACAGTCACACATTTAATATGCGTGTGTATGTGTGTAAGAGAGAAAAAGGAAAGAAGAGAGAGAGAGAGATAGAGTGAGAGAGAAAAAGAGAGAGAGTGTGAGAGAAACAAAGATCAGTCGGATATGTTGAATTCAATATTTCTTAATTTATCAAACGCATCACCTGAACATTAATTTAACAACGGCAAGATTCGAAATGGAAATGGAAGGAGCACAAACAAATATTGGTTTAAAATTTTGGCACATAGCCGGTCATTTCAGGAGAGTGGGTTGATTGAATACATCGACTCCAGTGCTCAAATGGTACTTATTTTATCGGCCCTGAACGGATGAAAAGCATAGTTGACCTCGGCGATATTTGAACTCCGAATTTACGAACGGACGAAAAATCACAAACAATTTTAACCTATGTGCTAACGATTCTGCCAGCTCGCCGCCTCAAGGAGACGTCCGCTTTCCATGCTAGCATGGGCTGGACGATTTGACTGAGGTCTGGCGAATCAGATAGCTGCTCCAATCTTGATCTGTCAGTCTCTACAGCTTGATGCCCTTCATAACGCCAACCACTCCGAGAGTGTAGCGCTTGCTTTTATGTGCCACCGGCACGAGAGTCAGTCAGGCGGTACTGGCAACGGCCACACTCAAATGGTGTTTTTTACGTGCCACCTCCACAAGAGCCAGTCCAGCGGCACTGGCAACGACCTCGCTCGAATGTTTTTTCACGTGCCACCGGCACAAGTGCCAGTAAGGCGACGCTGGTAACGATCACGCTCGAATGGTGCTTTTTCGTGCCACCGGCACGGATGCTTTTTACGTGCCACCGGCACGATCTTTTGTCTTTTAATTGTAGTCATTAGACTACGGCCATCCTGGGATACCGCATTGATGATCTTTTCTTCGAGTGTATCGTCCCCAATACTTTTTCTTATAGGCCTGGTAACTAATTATTCTATCAAACGTTTTGGCCGAACCGCTACGTTACGGGGACATAAACACACCATCACCAGTTGTGAAGTGGTGGTAATGGGACAAGCAGAGACATAAAGACACACACACACACATACATACACTATGGGCTTCTTTCAATTTCCGTCTACCGAATACACTCCCAAGGTTTTGGTCGACCCAAAGCTATAGTAGAAGACACTTGGCCATTGTCCACACACTGAACCCCCAAACCATGTAGTTTGAAAGTAAACTTCGTACCACCCAACCACACCTGCAATTATTAAAGTTGAATAAAGCACTGAGATTCGAACTCGAATATTGCTGGGTTCAAAATCCAGAATGCTAACCATTACACCATGAGACCTGTATATATACATACATACATACATACATACATACATACATACATACATATATATATATATATAATATATATATATATATATATATATATATATATATAGATAGATAGATAGATAGACAGATAGATACATACATACATACATACATACATACATCCATACATACATACAATACATACATACATTACATACATACATACATACATACATAGATAGATATATGTAGATAGATAGATAGACGATAAATACCTGAAGCCCGTCGCGAACAAACATAAATGCACACACACGCACACACGCATATATATATATACACACATACATATGTATGTGTGTGTCTGTGAGTATGTGTGTCTATGCTTGTATGTATTTTAGTTTGTTCATGGTGAGCCTCAGTATTTACCGTTTATCAATTTTCACCGAGGAAAGCACTAGTTCAACTGGGGTACCAATATCAGATTATGCAAAATAGCACAAATGCTATAGGCCACGAATTTACTGTGACACTACCTGAAGTGATTTATGACTTAATCTGCCATTTACTTTTGTGAATGACTGGATATTTTACGTTGATCCAATATTCGGAATTCTTCAGAGGTGTAATACATTTTAATGTAATATATATTTCTTTACTACCCACAAGGTGCTAAACATAGAGGGGACAAACAAGGACAGAAAAAAGGGATTAAGTCAATTACATCGCCCCCAGTGCGAAACTGGTACTTTATTTATCGACCCCGAAAGGATGAAATGCAAAGTCGACCTCGGCGGAATTTGAACTCAGAACGTAACGACAGAATAAATACCTATTTCTTTACTACCCACAAGGGGCTAAACACAGAGAGGACAAACAATATAATGATTTTGACTTTACTAAGGTGATGCTTTTTAAATGAAATCAACATGCAATTTTGATAGAGGGTTTATATTTAGTTAACTTTAGTTAAATTCAAAGCAAATAGTTTATATCGTTCTACGATGAGCTGGCAGAAACGTTAGCGCACTGGGTGGAATTGCTTAGCAGTATTTCATCTGCCGCTGCTTTCTGAGTTCAAATTCCTCCGAGGTCGACTTTACCTTTCATCCTTTCGGAGTCGATTAAATAAGTACCAGTTACGCACTGGGGCGGATATAATCGACTTAATCCGTTTGTCTGTCCTTGTTTGTCCTCTCTGTGTTTAGCTCCTTGTTGGTAGTAAAGAAATAGATATAAACTTAATAAAGAGTGTTCCTTTTATATAGTTTGGTATAAAAAAAACTGTTCTTTTAAGTTTTGAGTTCAATCCCATCTATATTGTTTTTTTACTATTCATCCTTCTGAGGTCGATAAAATAAATACAAATTAATTAAGAGAATCGATATAATCGATTATTTTCTTATTCTCAGATACGTGACATTGTGTCTTTATCAGAAATATTTCAAATTTCAAACTCAAAGTACAGACATGTCTTCAATAAATATAATGAAAAAAAATAATAATAATAATCAAAGAAATAGAAAATATGAGGAATACTCAAAGACATGATTAGAATGAGGAACATAATTAAATTTTATTTCAGAACTAATTATTATATGCTGTCAATAACATATAATATTTTTTAAATATAAAAAGAAACATATAACCCGTGTCGGAAATATATCGCAGAACATAGTCTTTCATGAACGACAGGCAAATACGACTTGGAACAGAATTGATGTTATCAGCTTGACCTAGTCTAACATGTGCCATTATGTTTAATTATAAACATTTATACATTTCGACGTAAACAATATCGAGTGATAGTGAAAATCAACCTGCTCATTAATTATAGGAACACTCATATTGTCGATACACGGCGAAAGACGACAATTAGAAATGTTTTGCGAATATTAATAGTGAGTTACTAGTTTTTTGTTAAGTTGCAATTTAGCATCCTTCTTTTTGGATATCAGTGAGCAACAATTTACTTTCCCTCCTTAAGTGAACAGAAATTTTGTATCTTATAAATTTATATATATATATATAATATATATATATATATAATATATATATATATAAAGAGGCAGGCAACAGGTTGCTTAGCCACATACCGAAAGAATTAGAAATAGAAGTCAAAGACTGTTTATTTCTATTTTCTACAAATAAGACTCCACATATAACTTATTCATGTAATTCACATATGTAAAATAGAAGAAAAAAAATTGAAGGAAAAATAACGAAAGCAAAGTCTAGGTTTAATTTTTTCGGTATGTGGCTAAGCAATCTGTTGCCTGCCCCTTTTTATTTATATACAAATATATATAGAACTTTTTTTAAAAAAAAGTTCCTACCGATAATAGTTATATTTACATGCCGAAATCTATCCGTAAATAATTGCTGGTTTTTTTAAAACTATTAATTATTTACCGTTATATATATATATATATATATATATATATATATATACATGTGCATATCTCTCTGTGTAAGTATATACATGTATATCAGATACATATGGCTATTTGATATATCTATACATCTGAGTACGGACATATAAGTATGTAATTATTTACATACATATATATATAATACATTTATACCCACACACACACATATCTAATACATGTATACATCTGGTTATATATGTACATATATATAATACATATATGCAAAAAGGTTTAAGGGGGGGCATAAGGACTACTATGAAGTCACTTGGAATGGATCCAGAGGACATAGAAACAAGTGTGGAGTGGAAGGAAAGTGTTTTTAGAGGCCAGTATAACGCATGCAAGACGCAAAAGAGATCTATGAAAGAATGTTACGATCGAAAAGGTGAATCACAGTGACCTTTTTGAATGCACAGTTTATGGCAGACCATGCCTTTATTTTGCTGGGATCAAATTTCATTTACCAACCCATGGAAAACGAACGTCTACCAACTATGCCGCCTATATGTCTGTGCACACCTGTCAATGCAATGTATGCTAGAAGGTTTGCAAATCGAACGGAGGCCTCAAAAGACATTTTAAGATCCACAAAGATCAGAATTTATCTGCAGCTTTTGGCGGTCCAAATCTTGCATGAAATCTATGTGGGTGTCTTTTCAGAACATAGCCTGGTTTTAAAATCCACATCAGATGACACGAGGGTTCTAAGGTGTAGATACAGGAAGTTATGAAACTCAGCATAAGCAGTAGACAACCACCATATATATATATATATATATATATATATATATATATATATATATATTATATATATATATATATTATATATATTATATATATTATTAGAAGAAATGAGGTAATCAGAAGATCGGATGGTTTATATTTACAGATATTTATTTATATATTACATTTTATATATATATATCATATCACTTAGATCATTAGCGTTTTCTCCCATTCTAGTGGGGTTTTCAAATCAAACTAAGTTGTACTGATAACGCTCTCCTCTGTATAGTATATATATATATATATATAATTAGGGAAATGAAGATGATTAATGGTAGTACAAGCAACGTCATCTTTGGTGCTGATAGTCATAACGATGATTATGATGACGGCGATGGTAATGGCAACTACTACTACTACCACTAATAACCCCACCACAGCAACGACTAAATATCATGAGAAATTGATATCATTTTTTTATTCGAATATTATTTTGACTAAGAATACAATTTGAAAATCTGTAAATATTATTACATATCGTCTCATTGTTGTTTTCTGTTTTCATTGGCGAACTTTTAGTTCTGAGTAATTCATTGCCGCTTACGAGTTGAGAATGCATTTATTCATTGCTTTAGGGATACTTCATTTATCTTTCAGGAAATCTTGATGAAGTCATACTGTTTGCTGTCTTTATATTTATTCTGAATGTTGGGAGATCTCGTGTAGTTGCTATACAGAGGAGAGCGTTATCTGCGCAAGTAGTTTAATAAATAACAGTCGATATCACTCCGAATGTTGTTGAAATCAAAATGTCCATAAATCTCTCTTTGTTTTACCTGTCAGTGTAAAATATCTTTTTACCTTGTTTATCCCAAAAGATTTCCTGTTTTAAATTATTTTCTTTTTGTCTCCTCACAAAACACAATGAAGTGATAAGACTTTCTCCAACAACAATGGCGTCTGTTTTAACATCAACAACCACATCAGCGAATATGCCTCAATAGTTTTAAAACTTTGAACAATGGAAGTAGAAAATATTTATAAAATGAAATCGAAAATTTAAATAAATTTTTGGTGTGGCCATGTACTAGTGCCACTAATTTCGTCTAATAATCAACCAATCCATGCTTGATCCTAGAAACTAACAACTTGGTCACTACACACACACACACACACACACACACATATATATATATATATATATATATATATATATATATATGTTGAGAATTTACAGAAAAAAACAAAAGAAGAAGACGGGTGTGTAAACAACAAACAGATGTATTAGTTTAACGCTCGGGAAGTGAGAAAGTCCTTTACGTTTCGAGCTTATGCTCTTCAATAGAGAGGAACACAGAAATAAACAGGGAAAGAAAAAAATGTTTAGTGGCTAGCAATCTATCATGCCGAATGCCGGACAGAGGGGTCACACGTGCTTAATATATAGATTAACCGAGGTACTGCTGTATTAAAGAAATATAAAAAAGACAGGAGATAAAGCACGATTTATTCGTGATCAGAGGTGTTCAAAAACCAAGGTACTACTCTGTGACCTCGTGTGTACCGTTGGCGATTTTTTTCCCTCTGTCTTCCCTCCTCTGGATCTTTCCTTCTCCTATGTTTTCGACGAAGAGCTCCGCTCGAAACGTTAAACCCTCCTTCTTCCCTTCTTTCCTGAGCGTCCAATAATACTATATTTGTTCCACGTCCTCGCGTTGTTGTGTTTTTTATGTTTTCTTGTTTGGATTAACTTTATATATATATATATATATATATATTATATATATATATATATATAGTAGTGTCCGTCTGTATTTTGATCTGTTTATTTTCATATCCATATGCTTACATACATGTGCATATACACATATATACCCCCGTCTCTTACATACATACACCTATCTACGTAACAGACGACTAACTCTTCTACTCTACCTGTGTCAACTGTGGGTATAGGGGTATGAATATATATATGCATGAATATGTATGTGTGTGTGTGTGTACGTAGAGAGAGAGGGAGAGGAAAAAGTAAATACGTGAATAGAAAGGTTGATAGATAGACTGACAGACAGATAGGAGCCAAGTGACTGTTGTCTCCGAGGAAGATCGATTCTATGCAGTGACCTTTAAGGTATTGTACTGGGATCACTATTCTATCCGTGTGTATCTCATTAAGATGTTTATGGCACTTTGCTGCCTGTGGAAAATATGCCTCGATCCCGATATAATTCAGCTTTTTAGGTATCAGTTTACGTTCTGTTCCAAGCACCGCAACTACTACTGGAACAATTGTTATGTTTAAAATAGATTATTTCTAGCATTGTAGTCGAATTAAAATTTGCTAAGGAGTCATGTTTACTACAAATACACGGCTTCCATCAAAACGCTGGTGTATCGCCGAACACGTTGTGTAACTTGACTTGGTTGTTTGGTTTCTTTTACGATAAGTACTTCCAATCTCCTGAACCAAGCTGTTCTCGTATAGAAATCAGTAAACAAAACATCTATTAATGGCGTATTCATTCTTAAATTACCCATTCATTCGTGTGAATGATCTCTAGAATTAAATAAATACTCTTGAAGCAGGTTTAAATTAAAATCCCGGATTATGCGATATATATAATATACACGTACACGTGAAACGGCGCTAGTTGTAATATTTATATTCTACAAACACACACAATCTCAACAATCAAATGTATCAGAAAATTTATAATTCATCTTACGATTTTCAAAATAACCGTAGAATTTCCATGGATACTGCTAGTTTAACATAACTATTTTATGTTTGAAAGAAATTTGATATAACATTAAGAATCTTCGTTAGAGTAAATACATAGCATAAGTTTCTTGTTTTAATCAATAACTTATCTTTGTAAAACATTGTGAAAAATGACATCACCCAAAGCAAAAGAATATACTATATACGCATTTTGAAAATGGCGATTTAAGACGGTCTGTTGGTTGCTCGAAAGAAATAAAAACAACTAATATGTCAAATAGTATGATGAGAAATAAATATTCATTTTAGAGTCTAGAACGAACTAATGCAGACAAGTCGAATATATCTTCAAAAATAAATGGTTGCCGTTGAAGCAAAAAGACATTATATATTTAATCATATTTATAAAGTTATTATGACAAAAGCATAGCCACTTTATTTTATTTAATTTTGAAGATTTATTAAATTTACTATGAGAAAATACGATTATATATTTCCTTTCTAGTTTCTATATAGAGTTCTCATTTTAAAATGCCCGTTTTATAGTATTTGCTCATCATCCAGACCACATTTTTTTAAGAAACGTTTTTGTTCTTAGATTTTAGACACACCTACAGGAGGTTTTTGCTACTAATTCTTTGGATAATTCTAACTGGTTGAATTTATTCCACTGATTATATTACATGAAGAAGACTCCAGCCTGATAACTATCCATGAAAATATCTGGGTTCTTCCTTCAGACATATAGTTGATATTTTATTATTGCATCACTAAATTCTTCCCTAAATTCCCTAAATGCACATCAATACACATTAATATGGAACATGTGCTTCTTGTAGCTTAAAAGCTAGTGCCGATGCCCACTGCACTTGTGGTCCTTTAGTGATGAAAAATGATTTCCTTATTGGTTAACATTGCGTCTAGCCACTTTAATTATATATGTATATATATATATATATATATATATATATATATATATATATATATATATATATCAAATGAGTGTATGTGTGTGTAACCGATACATGCATGCATATATATATATATATATTATATATATATATATATATATATATATATACCTGTACACAGACCTATCTATGCATACCATACGTATATATACGTACCTATCTCCCATACATATATATATATATAAATACATATATTGGTTTTTATCAGGTAAAAGACAACAGTGACATCAAAGTTTAGAGCTAGCTGGCTCTCATCAGATTCATGACAGCGAGCAAAGCCGAAGCTTCCAAATCACTGTCAATAATTTTCCATGCACCAATTAATAGGAATAAATATGTATGCTACTAAAATGCATTGTGCAATATTTCAGGTTTAAGTAAAATTATTTTTATACATAACTTGACACAGTAACAAACACACACAAACCCCCTACACACATACACACAATCGCACACAGATGATACATATATGTATGTGGGAATATATGTTTGTGTGTGTGTGTGTGTGTGTGTTTCAATGCCTATGAGCGTGTATGTCTCTGTATGCTTATATGCATGTGTGAATGCATGAATAAGTTATATTCCACTGAGCAGGCCTAATGACAAAAGAGACCTCTCTGTTCTTTTCAACAATTATCTTTTTTAAAAAAGTAGTTTCTCTGAAGACTCTTTATCTCTGTTGTCAAAATAATCCAACCAACTGATGTTACTGAAATTATTTTCCATACCTGTTAGTTTTAGGTTATAAACACACATAGAATAATCCTTCTAAATCAAATATTCGAACAGTTACATACATATGACAAATAATACATCACAAATAACGATACCCGCCATTATTTCTATTCAGCAGGGAGAAAGTACGTTCTTCTTAAGTATTTCTCGTCAACCATTTTGTTTAAATATCTTTGCCTATCATTCGTGTTCTTTGCTCGGTTCTGCGATGACAAAGCGGAAACCGTGTTCGTGAGGAGAATCCTTCATCGAAACATACTGGAATAAATCTCAGCCTACTACACTGTGCAGGTCAAGTGCCGTTTTCACCTCTTCTTACACTCACGGGAGAGGCATAATGTTATCAATGAGTATAATTATATATTATGATCATGGAGAATCTAGAAACATCCACACTTGGTGATTATAGATTTATAGATTCTTGGAGGCACGCACGCATACATACCAGCCAGGATATTTAATGCTTGCATGAAGTCAGGTCATGTTGGAATTACCTCACTGAATGTATATCATAAACATTGACGCAGCACACCCACGCGCATCCATAATCACTTATGTAAATCTGCGCATATTTCCTTACAGATGTAAGTTTAAAATGGATGTAAAAGAATGGAGATACTTGAGAACGAAGTAAATGGAATAATACACGCGCGCGCGCAGGCACATTCACATACACACGCGCACTCATGCACAAACACATAAAAAGAAATGCACACGCACACACACACACACATACGCAATCTCATATGCATATGTGAAAGCACTCACACACATATGCATTTCACACATGCAATCACAACAAATTCACATTCGGCTATATTTGAAAGCATATATATATATATATATATATATAATATATATATACATATATAATATATATATACATATATATATATATATATATTATATATATATATATATATATATACATATATATATATATTATATATATATATATATATATATCCACGCATAAATATATGTGTGTGTGTGTGTGTGTGTGTACACATTAGCGTTCGAGATAGCTGATTATTGATAAATGCATTTGTTAGTTTTTAAAGCAATTTTATGTTCTCGTTTTTCCTATCATAAGAAAATGTCACTTTACAACTGTAGAGCTCAATAAATGATTACTGTTGCTAACGCCCTGGCTGTTCTTATACCTGCTGTTGAAATTATGTTGCTGTTTACGTTGCTGCTGGTTTTGTTTTAGTTTCGGGTCAGCTTTGAACAATGCTTCGGTCAAAAGCAATCCTTCTGTGGCCAACTTGTTCAGTTTTTCATGTTTTTGTTAACCGCCAAATCAACTCAATCGGATGAGGCTTATGATCAAAAGCATTCCATTCTCGACCTTCACGTTCTGCATGGTTTTCTGTGATTTTCTTATGTAAAACTTCATTTCCTTATCAAACAGACCTGTGATCAAAGGCATTCTATCCGTGACTTTCCCGAATTCTTATGGGTATCTGCGACTGTAGTGTTTGAAATGTCGTTTCCTTATAGGACTGATCTATGACAAAAGGTATTTCAATACTGATCATGACAAAAAGGCGGCGTGCTGGTAGAAACGTTAGCACGCCGGGCAAAATGCTTAGCGGTATTTCGTCTGTCTCTACGTTCTGAGTTCAAATTCCGCCGAGGTCGACTTTGCCTTTCATCCTTTCAGGGTCGATAAATTAAGAACTAGTTACGCACTGGGGTCGATATAATCGACTTAATCTGTTTGTCTGTCCTTGTTTGTCCTCTCTGTGTTTATCCCCTTGTGGGTAGTAAAGAAATAGGTATTTCGTCTGCCGCTACGTTCTGAGTTCAAATTCCGCCGAGGTCGACTTTGCCTTTCATCCTTTCGGGGTCGATAAATTAAGTACCATTTACGCACTGGGGTCGATATAATCGACTTAATCTGTTTGTTTGTCCTTGTTTGTCCTCTCTGTGTTTAGCCCCTTGTGGGTGGTAAAGAAATAGGTATTTCGTCTGTCTCTACGTTCTGAGTTCAAATTCCGCCGAAGTCGACTTTGCCTTTCATCCATTCGGGGTCGATAAATTAAGTACTAGTTACGCACTGGGGTCGATATAATCGACTTAATCCGTTTGTTTGTCCTTGTTTGTCCTCTCTGTGTTTAGCCCCTTGTGGGTGGTAAAGAAATAGGTATTTCGTCTGTCTCTACGTTCTGAGTTCAAATTCCGCCGAGGTCGAGTTTGCCTTTCATCCTTTCAAGATCGATAAATTAAATACCTGTTGTGTAAAGGTGTCGATCTAATCGACAGTCCCACTCCCCCAAAAGTTCGTGTCTTGTGCCTAGAGTAGAAAAGAATATTGATCATGACAATCTTTCATGACTATCTACGACTACGTGTGCTGAAGTTTCGTTTCCTTCTGTTAGACGTTAAAAATGGCTTGCTGACCAATTGACGGAATAGTACCTTCCTCACCAAGCATCTTACAGAAACCACGTCATACTACGAAGCGCAAAAATAGAGACATGTCATAGATATGTAATACAAATTTAATATTGCAGTGTATTATTTCTCAACAACGTTAAGTTTGAGACACAGGCCAAATATTTCTATCTAAAGTACGATGTCCATTTTAAGCACCTGTCACCTTTGTAACTATCTCGAAAAACTCATCGCAATAGAATACAAAATCAGTCTTAGATCTATGAGGTCTGTTGCACTTATAAGATCTAATAGATTGGTCAAATAATATCACCACGGTATCATATTAAGAAATTTTATTGTTATGAATTCAAAGTTGGTGATGAAGGATAGGTAGTGTTTCATTATGGAAGAAAGATCTTAGCTGTTAACAGTCGTAAACTATAAAAGCAGAATTAATATTCGGAAGAGTACCGAAATCTGTTTAACATTCCTAAGCCGCACAAGTGCACACATATATATTTGTATGTATGTGCATATTTCAATGTACGTACATACAAACACATACACACAAACACACACACATATACACACACACACACACATTTATTCCATTACATGTTCTTGTAGCTATAAGATCTGCATACTAAAATGACTTGCACATATATGTATGTTCATGCATATATATGTATATATATGTATATATATATATATATAATATATATATATATATATATATATATATATCACCGTCTCCGTGACCGACCAGGCTATCAGATGTTGGTATACATCGCTGGTCACAATGCGCTTCGCATTGTTTTTGCCTTCAAATGACGCCACCCCGCTGGCTAAGCGAGCAGGCCAACAGAAGAAAGAGTGAGAGAATGTTGTGGCGAAAGAGTACAGCAGGGATCACCACCCCCGCCGGAGCCTCCTGAAGATTTAGGTGTTTTCGCTCAATAAACACTCACAACGATCCTACAACCGCGAGTCCGCTGCCCTAACCACTGGGCCATAGAGTGCTAGAGGGGCTGGTAAAGGTGGAAGAGAAACAGATAGTTTGATAGTTATATAGACTGATAAACAGATGGACAGATAAATGGATACACACACACACACACACACACACACACCACACACACACACATATATATATATATATATATATATATAAGTTTATATATGTCTATACGCTTATTTATCGAGATATCTTAGTTTATATATATAAATATATATGTATAAACACATACAGAAGTACATATACACACACATTTATTGGCATGTCTTTCTCCAATATTACAACGTTAAAGATATGCCATTTTACATAATTACACGTTAGCCTTTAACAAAATGTATGATATTTGTCAAGACACATGCTTTTAATAAGAAACCCGAAATGTTGTATAATAATTAGCAAATGATTGAGTATTTATACCGTGTTTCGGGCGATAAATATTAAAGCAAAGCGAAGTTGATTCGTCGAAGAAGAACAGCAGCACGTAGTAGTGGAATATTACAAAGTAGTGTTAAGAATTTATCAACAGGAGGTCTCTTAATACATTGAACCAATTTCAAGTAATGTAGTTGAGCTATTAGTATCGATTAAATTTGACTGTCTTGACTGACTTTCTTAAAAATATTCATAGCATTGATATAGGAAATAAAACTTTGATAATATTATCGAATGAAAGACTTGCACGTCAGCTGCGATAATCGGTGTATGATGATAGTAGTGAATGTTAAGAGAGGATGAGTTCAGTGGTAATCAATGGATGAGGCTTTTTACAAGCCTGTTGCATAAGAAAGTGTTCGGATGACGAGATAGGCTATGCGGTCACTTGGTTTTCTAGAAACCGCAGCCAAATTTTTCTCCAAACTTCATATTATATTCTCAGAAGCAGAATTATACATTAGTCAAATTAGGGATCTTTTCGGTTTGAACGGCAGTTTTTTTAAAAATAATTTCCACGTAACTAAATACTTTTAAACTTCGTATACTAGTAGAGTGTGTTTATAAAACATCTTTTTCTCTTGGCTTTATTGAGAAAATTCTATAGTTTCTAAGATATTTGTTGTTTTCTTTCTTCAATTTCTGCAATTTCAACCAATCACTGACGTCTATTGCGGTGAAAACATTCTGTGCCGTATGAATATGTCCCTCGTTTAAGAAACAGATTGGGTTTATTTACATTTCTGAAGAAAAAAGGTACCCTTCCCCTCACCCCTAACCCTAAAACAGATTGAAATGCAATAGATCGATACTAGGGTCATAATTATGGGAGACAATTTCATATGACACCGCTAGAAAAAAAGGCCGTTCAAACCGAAAAGATCCCAAATTAATTTCAGATATCATGAAAGACGAAGAGTGGACGATATAATCACAGATAGGGGATCATATTTTGACTTGATCTAGGTTGGTTTTGGGCCAAGCAACAACAGCAGCAGTAATAATAACCAGTAATAATAAGAGCAACAATAATAATAATCCTTTCTACTAGAGGCACATGCAGTGAAATTTGGGAGGAGGGGCCTAGTTGATTACATCGACCCCAGTACTTTAGTGGTACTTAATTTATTGACCCCGAAAGGATGAATGATAAAGTCGACTACGTAATGCAACATTGTTGTAAAGCTGACTTTAAATCGGGGATTGTACAAATACTCGCATTTACTATGAACAATGTTTAGAGAATGAAAAATACGAAACAGAATTAATTTTACAGCTTTATTTAAAAGGGATATTTTGACTCTGACATTGTTTTCTAGGACAGAGAGGAGATATTTATTTGACGAATTCATCTTTTCAATTTTAATATGAAACTGAAGACACAAAATCTACAGAAAATATTTTCCACAAAATATTTTTACTTTTCAAAACATTGTATCTATCATATGAAAATTGCATATTCCCAGTTGTGCTTGCACTGCCTGAGCTATTTGATTTTGGAAAATATTAATATATGATGTCAAGTAATGATGTATTTCATTTGGCCGAGGCATGAACTGATTTCTCAACGAAAGCGAAATTATCGAATGAATCAAATGCAATATACTAGCAGTGAGGGTCCTGGTTCGATTTGAACCCAGATGTTAGACGAGAGACAAAAGAAACTATAAACGATTCGATCACCCTCAGTGCATTAGTGGCATTTAAGCTACCGATCAAGGAATAGTTAGCTACGAGAGGATTTGAACACAAAATGTGGGTGAGATTACGAAAAATTCTGTAATGTTTTTAATCCCATACTCCAACATTTTAGCCAGATCAATGAGTTTCTAGATAGAAATATTGATTTTGTTTCGAAGGGCACAATCTAAATCTTGTGAGAAGGCCAAAAGTTAAGCTTATCGATTCCAATATATTTATAGGACTTGTTTTTATTGATCGTGAAGTTATCAAAGGCAAAGTGGATCCTAGCAATATTGAACTAAGAATGTTGTAGGAGGGCTAAATGAGTTTTTCACAAGCTCACAATTTTCTCAATTTCTCATCTCTCACCTTTATGGGAAGAAATACTTGTAAAATTCACGAGAAACTGAAAATAAAACCCAGTACGACAATCTCCGACGAAATATTACTTCGGGCATTGGATTCTTGAAAGAAAGCGAATTCTCTAACAATCTTTGAGGCAGCAGCTTAAAGCATTTACCTTGGAACTTAGAAAAATAATAAACGGAATAAATTAAATCGTGGAATTAAATTAACAGAAGGAACAGAAAAGAAAAAGGCGTATAAAGCACAGGAATAAGGGGGGAAACTGGACGGGTTTGAAAGATTTACTTGTTTTCAGAAATAGAAATTCAATTTAGTAAGATAGTGTAAATAGTTGTCCTCCTCATAAAATTGTCAGTAATAAATACAAAATACAAACGAAAAAATAAAATGTGAACGAATAAATAAATAAATAAAATCTGGAAATACGCATCACTTATATTGACATGTACTTTGGAAATGGCAGATATCGTAAAATTATCAGCAGAAACAAAAAGATGCAGCAGAATCTTATAATGAAGATTTATGCCCAGGAATGAAAACTGGTTTAGAATTTCCAAATTTCTTTTTTTCTTCTCTTCCTTCCCTGCCATCGGGTTCTTCTCATTCGCTTTCTTTCTCTCTCTCTTGTCTTCCCACTTGTCACACCTATTATACCCATCTGCAACCCCTTCCACTAATCACTTTCCATAGTCCTGTAAATGTCAACTTGAAAACATTAGCATAACCTTTTCGCAGGTCTTGAACCCCTCCCCCCAAATTTTGGGCCTTGTGCCAACAGTTGGGAGGATTATTATGCTTTTATAATGTGTGTGTTCGAATATTACGGCGTAACCAAGTTTGCTGTTCTTATCTGCTATAGACAAGTCTATAGACAGCGAGAAGGATATTTAACAGTTGTTAGTGATAGAGGAAGAAACACTGAGAAGGGGGAGAAAATAATGCCACCCTGGATAACTATTATGACAAAATATAAAAAGATATAAAAACATTGAGTACTATGAGGTCTCCAATAGAATATCGTACACTGTAACGTTTCCGTCTAAACATCGAAATTTTGTAAATTTATAACACTGTTTTTTAAATCAATTGCAGCGTGGAAGGTGTTTATAAGCCATTTATGAAACACAAAAAACCGTTAGATTCACTTCAACATTTAAATTTGATTTGTCAAAATATTTTCGTCGCTTTGAGACCGCGACCGGTTCACTGACAAAACTTCGTGCTAAGTGAATCTAACGGTTTTTTGTGTGTTTCTTAAATGGCTTATAAACACCTTCCACGCTGCAATTGTTTTCGTTCCAACACACGATCTCAGATCAAGTCACTCGCTATGCAAGTACATCTCCGTAAATGTTTTTTAAATATTAAAAAAAAATTCAACGTTTTTCATTATGTTCAATACCTTGTGAAACTCATTATCCTACATGTGTTTGGCGCAACGTTATGGAGTTCTTGTGTTCGAATCGTATTTATATAAAAGATAAATGGTCATGTAAATATATAATTTTCAGTGTAATGTTTCTATTTTATGTTGTGTGTAGTCTCAGGTCGACCTTAAACGAGAAATCTATGGCCAAAGGATTTCAAGTTGTGACTATTTTATGTTGTTCTTTGTCTAGGACTACATCATCGAAAGCATGCCTTCGATTTTCGCTATACTACTGTGTGTACTGAGATGAGATATAGCTGCTATTTCCAAGTCGTTGTATGGTTACCTATACGTTTCCTCATTGACTCCGAGTTTCTATTTTTTCTGTCAGTTAATAAGTTAATGTCAATCACAAAGGCATGACCTTCTCTACACATGACTCAACCCTTTCTCTTAACTACGAGAATATTGTTTTCTGTGTCATAATAAAGACACATGGCTTAGTGGGTAGGGCGTTGGGCTCTCAATCATGAGGTAGTGAGTTCGATTTCCGAACCGGGCTGTATGCTGTGTTCTTTAGCAAGACACTGAATTTCACGGTCCTCCAGTTCACTCAGCTGTAGAAATAAGTTGCAGTGTCACTAGCGCCAAGATGTCGTCCCTTGGATAACATCGGTGGCGTGGAGGGGGGATACATGATACGCATGGCTGACTACTGGTCTTCCATAAACAACCTTGCCCGAACCTGTGCCCCGAAAGTTAACTTTCTAGGTGCAATGCTATGGTTATTCATGACCGTAGATTGACTTTAATAACACCACCATATAATTTCGTACCCTTAAATGCGGAGGAAGACTTTTCTTTTTTTCTTTTTTTTTTTTTACCATTCGGGGCGAACTATTTTCGATAAAATTAACTAGATAAAGACATTATGTAGAGGATAAAAGCATTAAGTTGAGGATTTAGATTTCAATAAGTGCAGAAATTTTTAACATTTTAAAGATGTTTAGGACACTAATTTTGATGACAAGTCATGATCACTGATCATAAAATACAGCTTCTTATTTCTTTATTGACCACAGGGGCCTAAACATAGAGGGGACAAACAAGAACAGACATAGGGGTTAACTCGACTATATCGACCGCAGTGCGTAACTGGTACATATTTAATCGACCCCGAAAGGATGAAGGGCAAAGTCGACCTCGGCGGAATTTGAACTCAGAACGTAGCGGCATACGAAATACCTATTTCTTTACTACCCACAAGGAGCTAAACGCAGAACGAACAAGGACAGACAAACAGATTAAGTCGATTACATCGACCCCAGTACGTAACTGGTACTTATTTAATCGACCCCGAAAGGATGACAGGTAAAGTCGACCTCGGCGGAATTTGAACTCAGAACGTAACGGCAGACGAAATACCGCTAAGCATTTCGCCCAGCGTGCTAACGTTTCTGCTAGCACGCTGCAGCTTCTTGCTATGCAATGAAAACATCTCCACACACAGAACAACATAGGATTCCATCAGCATCTCTATGACCATAGCTAACTCCATGACCATCAACATATATCTACCCTGCATCCATAGCTACGACGCTTTTGTTTTAATTTCCGTGGCGATACGTGGTAAAAAGATTAATAGTCTTCCGTTGATTTTAGTAAACGGATTTGCGATGGTATTTTGATAAGCATAAGAGATTGATAATGATGTTCGTGTTCATAAAAAGCGTCGTGAATTGTATTCGAAACCTATATTTGTATCATTGTTACACTTTCTTCTTTTCTATCACCGATATACATTGATTTCACTAACGCAACTGTAAGTAAACAAAAAAACAAAAAACAAAAGCAAACGTAGGGTTTATTCCTAGGTGAGAACTCGACAAGAGAGCGAGTAGGAGTATAAAATAAATACACTTAAAGAAACCTGTAATGTTGCAAGCTTTATGTATGCAAAATCATCGCATCGTATAATCAGAACGCCAACGTATATGTATGAATGCGTATGCATACATATATATATATATATATATATATATGTGCGTGTATGTATATTTATATATGCGCATATATATATGTGCGTGTATGTATATTTATATATGCGCATATATAGATGTACATATGTATATATGTTAACATGCTTAAGATAATCTCCACATAACTCAACTTGGATTCTGGAAGTAAGAAATTCCATAATCCGTTAACTGCAAACAAAAATTGTAAAGAAAAGAAGGTCCCCATATTGTTTCGTCTGTTTCTCTATCTCAATGTTTCTCTCTCCATCTCTCTCTCTCTCCCTCCCTCCTTCTCCCTCCCATCTCACTCTCTCTCTCTCTCCCTGTATCATTCTATACTGGGTGCATACACATATATGTTTATATTTATATGTGTGTGTGTATACATATACGTACATATATATATAAAAACGCACAGATATATATATTTATATATGTATATATATATATATATATATACATATATATATATCTGTGTGTTTTTCTGTGTCTGTATACTCGCAACGAATTGTGTGACATTCTAAAGCTGATATAAAAATAAAAGAAATTCTCATGTGAAGGTGGTTATTATATATAAACAGGTAGAAAGTTATAACCGTGTACGCATTCAAATGAGATCGATTGTACAACTGCACGCACGCGAGCACATGCTACGTTACGCGTACATACTCCCATATGTACACGTAACGTACGCGCATACACATGGTCACACACACTCACACACAAACACACGCTACACAAATGTGTACTCACACACACACACCTTTGCTTTTAGTGACGCAACTCTCTGTAGTATGTGACATATGAAAAGTAAAATCTTGAAATATACATATATATATATATTACTCCATTCTTTGACTTTGAATCTACTTATTCATACCTCGCGATATAAGCACTTTATATATATGTAGTAGCTCAAATACAACTGATGGAACGGTTCTCTGGATGTCATTATGACGTCATAGATTGGACAGTCATTTTACACGCTGTTTTCACCCTCCTCTGATACATGTATGCATTCATATATATAAACATGCACACATTCGTACAGCTGTATATATGTATACACACACACACACACACACACACACATATATATATATATATATATTATATATATATATATATATATATATATATATATATATATATATATGTATGTATGTATGTATCTCTCTATCTATGTATGTATCTATCTATGTATGTATGAATATATGCATGTATATATATATAATAATATATATATATATATATATATATATATATATATATATATATGTATTTGTTATATTCGGAATGGTCATTTTGCCAGTTTAGTTAATAAAAACACACGCACTATATATTTGGTGTTACTTTGCTTCAGTGTTATTTATTTTTTACATTAATCTTAATCTTATTTCGACCAGAGTTCTTTCGTCACACTTCTGTGACCGCATCAGTGGCTCTTTGTTTTCTTCTCACTTATTTGTGTCTCTCCTTACTAACCGTCAGCCATTTTGTATGTATCTATGTATGTATGTATGAATATATGCATGTATATATATATATATATATATATGTAAATATTTATAAATGTATGAATGTTTGCATGTAAATATATATATATATATATATGTATATATAAGGGTGAAAAGGAACACACGAGTTGATATATATGAAAAAACAAGTCAAGATAGAAAATGCTAAAATAATTTTATAAAGAACATTTCAGTACCGGTTTCGGTCATTTTGAGACCTTTTCAACTGTAACGATTACATAATTGAATTTAGAAAAATTAAAAGAAAAGTTTTTTTAAAGTAATATTTGTACAGTGTTTAAATATAAGTGGCATTTTCCTTGTTTCTGCCTTTCTCTGTCTCTCTTGTTTACACTTGTGGGTTTGAGGTCGTTGTGAATTCTTGGTAGGGTAGAAGAAGAAGAATAAGAAGAAGAAGGATGATGAGGAGAAGGGGTGGGAAAATTGGGAGTGCCTTGATTGTCGTATTTTGAATGGTCAGTGGCGACTAGCAGTTGAAGTTCAATTCATGAGAATATTTCTATTGAAAGGTTTGTTTATATAATTTGCGTAGGTGTTATACTAAAAAGCATTACTGATAAAGTTAAGAAGTAGAAGGTGGAGCAGAAGAAGAAGAAGATAATGATGATGATGATGACGATGTTGATGAAGAAGGAGAAAGAGAAGAAGAAGATGATGATGGTGATGATGATGACGATGATGATGATGATGATGATAATGATGAGGAAGAGAAGAAAGAGAAGGGAGAATATGAATGAGTGGAAGTAGTGAGGTGTTGTATGACTTGAAGTTGGCACGTTATGGGTTATAGCTGTGATTGGGGCTGATTTGTAATGGATTCTTTGGAATGTAATATTTGCGTGTGTATTTGTGTTATTCTAAAGCTGAGGTGTATATATCGTTTGTCGTAGAACCGTTAAGAAGTGGCCTGTATTTTGTAATAAAGAGAATTTCTTTACTTATTCGTTGCCTCGAGGTTGTATCGTCCCTGAATTGGTAGAGGGGGGAAAATCCTGAAGCTTGGTGTTTTGTTGTTGGCGCAACTATCTATGTGTTGGCTGAATGCTATTTTTCTGTTTTGTGGAATTTTTATCTGAATGTCCATATACCAGTTTCTTGTTTCAGCAAAATTCAAAATAAGCAATAATTTTCTATCGCCCTTTATCTTGTCCACCCGCTTCCTTCTACAGTTTCTATTTCACTGTTTTAGAATAGGTGGTTGAACGAACACATTGGTCAGTTCATTACTTCAATGCCCGCATTTAAGGACAGTGTGAAAAATTGATCTCTTGTAAACGTATAAAATGTCAATTGTTATTTACTTTTTTCATTTCTACTAAATTCTATAGCCTTTTCCATAACATACTGTGTCCTCAACAAACTGAATGATTGCATATGTTTATCAAACCATGAAGTAAAAGTGCTTGGTGTTAAAATGATCATTTACCGGAGCTGCAAAACAGTTGTTCTATTGTTTATGTAAACGTATAGATATCACACGACTATAAATCATGTAAAATCATATAAAAGTGTATAAAAGCGAAACAAACCTATTCTGAATTCATTTTAAAAGTAAAATGAAACGTTTCTATGTCCATTATTTAACGTACTGTGTCTTTCATACTCTTGCAAAATATATTAATTTCAACTACAATATAATTCAACAAATTATAAGACCATTGACAGGAAGCCAACATATCTCAGTTAAGGCAGTGTTAGATTGAACGAGCAAGAACCCATGCTTCTGTCACGACTTTCGGCAACTTGATGAGACGCTGTTTTGTACCGGAAGTTATTACAAGTGGAAATTACATCAGTGCATTTTTCTTAGGTATCGTGTATGATAAACGGGTGAAAGATTTCAGTCACCAACTCACACATATCGACGCATACTCATTATTATAAGATATATACTTACAGACAGACAGACAGATATATGTGTGTAAGTATACACACGCGCATGTTGGAGGTGCGTGGCTTAGTGGTTAGGCTGTCAGCACCATGATCGTAAGATTGTGGTTTCGATTCCTGGACCGTGCGACGCGTTGTGTTCTTGAGCAAAACATTTCATTTCACGTTGCTCCAGTCCCCTCAGCTGGCAAAAATGAGTAACGCTGCGATGGACTTGGCGACCCGTCCAGCTGGGGAGCACATGCGCCATAGAAACAGGGAAACCGGGTCCATGAGCCTGGCTAGGCTTTAAAAGGGTGCATTTCTTTATATACACACGCGCATATATTAATCTTTCTTTTTCAATTCAAAATTAAACTTAAGAATTACTCAATATTTTGTAAGAACAAGTTGAGAGTTAATTCAAAGCTTCGGGTTACTCGCCTCTACACACTCACACACAAATACATACATACACACACACACACACACAAACACGCACAAGCGCGACCACACAATATAAAATATACAAACATACACACACACACACAGAGATACACATGGGATGATGGAAGCACTCCGTCGGTTACGACGACGAGGGTTCCGGTTGATCCGAATCAACGGAACAGCCTGCTCGTGAAATTAACGCGTAAGTGGCTGAGCACTCCACAGACACGTGTACACTTAACGTAGTTCACACGGAGATTCAGCGTGACTCAGAGAGTGACAAGGCCGGCCCCTTGAAATACAGGTACAACAGAAACAGGAAGTAAGAGTGAGAGAAAGTTGTTGTGAAAGAGTACAGCAGGGATCACCACCATCCCCTGCCGGAGCCTCGTTGAGCTTTAGGTGTTTTCGCTCAATAAACACTCACAACGCCCGGTCTGGGAATCGAAACCGCGATCCTATGACCGCGAGTCCGCTGCCCTAACCACTGGGCCATTGCGCCTCCACAGAGATACACATATAGACACGGACATAGACACACACACAAACCTTTTACAATTTTCCATATTCACATCTCTTCAACCGTCTGATGACGCATTATAAGCAGAAATTTCGAAGTCCAACCTTTCCTCGTAAAACTTAGTGTATTCGTGCGTGTTGTGTGTGTGTGTGTGTGTGTGTGTGTGTGTGTGTGTGTGTGTGTGTGTGTGTGTGTAACGATGGATATATGTATGCATATATGTTTAGTGCTACAACTTTATCAAAACGACTTGTGATAGAAATAATTTATTTGAACGTGAAGTTTTAGTATACTCATTATTTTGAAAAGTTATGTGGTTTTTGATTGCTGTTTAATGTAATTTTGTAGGTATAAAACCTTCAGATCAATCAAGCCGCCAATACAATAAAATTTATTTGTAGATTTTTTTAGATTATATTAAAACCATATAAAATTTAGAAAGCAAAGATTTACAATACGATGCTTAAAAATATATACATGAGGTATAGAAAATGACCTGTCACGTAGAGATAATACCATTGACATTTGGCACCGTCAATGTTGCAAAAGTGTTGTTATTACTCATCCTACACTGTATAGTCGCGTGAAAAATTAAACACGACCAATATATGTCCGGAAAGCTCGTGCTGAATTTTAAAGGAAAGAGGTAGGTCAATAAATACTTGCCATTACATTTTTAATCGATCAAAAAAGAACCATTTTGTTGCACAATGCGTCTACATCTTTCCTTTAACTTGAAAACACCCTCTTCCCAGAATTGAGGTGGTTTCATGGCAAATTATTCATCAAGGTATCTTTTTATGTCCTCCAAGGAATTGAAATTTTTACCATTAAGACTATTCTGCAGAGACCTGAGTAAGTGGAAATCCGAAGGAGTTATATCTGGTGAATATGCAGGATGGGGTAACACATCCTAGCCGAGCTGCATCAATTTTTGTCTGGTTCCCAAAGCATCAAGTGCTGATAATGAACTTTCTTATCTTCCATTTTAAAGGGTTACAGAATTAATACAGGTTATAGGAACATAAACCTTCTTCCACCAAAAGATAGCTTAAACTGTTCTCTAAATGGAGGTGTAGTCAAATCCTATTTTATGGACTCAGCCATGTTCTAAAATAGGTCGAAAGGTGAGCTACTATAAATCGGCACGAACTTTCCGGACAACCCAATACAAATTATGTATTTATAGATTGTCTTGTAGAGTTGCTGGATTACTAACAAAAAGCCAGTACGAAAGAATGGACAAAAGACAAATTAATATTGAAATGAGATATCATGATATTGATGATTGATTAATTATCAGTTATGTGTGGCAATTAATTCACAAAACTGTTCTTTATAGATTTATCTCTTATTATTTTTATAGAAAAATATTTGTAAGGAAATGATGTTTTTATTTTTATTTTACAAAACAAATTAATGTTTATTTAAAATATTTCTACTCAGAAATATATCTATGATCTAAGAAAAGAGAAAGAAGTTTTGATAACAAAAGGTTTGATACCAAACAAAAAAAAACTAGAAGTAAAAACATAAAAGATAAATAAAATATTAAGATTCGTTGTGTAAAATCACATATATGTGGCTTTGTAACACGCCCATCATCCCCGTCTTAATCATCGTCATCATCAGTATCATCATCCTCAACATCCACTTCTTCCTATGGCTGCTGCTGCTGCTACTACTACTACTCTACTACTACTACTACTACTACTACTACTACTACTACTACCATCACCATCATCATCACCATTGTAACGTTCACAATTCCACGCTTGCATGGTAGATATGAGATGCGTTGAAGCAGATTTTCTACAGCCGGAGGCAGTTACTTTTGCCAACATCCATTTGTATCCGATCAAAGGAATATTTCCCCATCACATACTTCATGAAAACGAGAAACAAAAACACCGCATGCATGACGGTCACGCTCGTTTTAAAAATATCGGGCGGTGTGGAAATAGGGAGACGCAAACAGACACACATATACCTATGCTTACACTATATATATATATATATATATATATATAATATATATATATATATATATATATATATATATATATATATATATGTATATGTATATATATATATATATATATGTATGTATGTATATATATATATATATATATATGTATATATATATATATTATATATATATATATGTATATATATACACACATATGTATATCAGATATCGTGTACATTAAAACACATTAAGAGGCTTCCATCATAGGAAAGGCTTGCGCTAGAAAGAACAGTTAAAAATTCAAACCACTAATTAGAGATAAATTCTCGAGGGGAATGAAAACTAAAAATATTTGCCATGTAATTTTCATTCCCATTCCAGAATTGATCCCTAATACTTTCTCTGGTCTTGAACGAGAAATGGTTCAGTAATATAAGGGTTCAGTAAAATAAAGCCGTAATCATGTGCTATGGACACGCATGTGTCTCTTGAGGTTTGCTGGTGCCTTGCAAACCTTTTGGCTAATGGAACAAGTTGGGGACCCAGTTTGCTCGGGTGCTTGTGGATCATTAACTACAAAACCGCAACGGCAGGTAAGCTTTCTATTTTGAGCAGTGGCGTTTTGGCAACGTGGCTTCGTGCTTGTACGCAGTTGGCCCCGATGTTGGCGTCAACTTTGCTCAAATCTTTGAACTGAGGAGAAGCATGGCTAGCGCCAGAGCCTGCATTCCAATGCTTTGTTTCCCCAGGATGAATATGTACAGATCCATGTATAATTTTCTTTACTTCAGCCTACATGAGCGACGAGAATAATGATAGTTTTTGAGATGGGTCTTGGTTAGGATGGAAATAAAAAACCCGGCTGAACTGTGTCTGTTCTGCAAACGTGCCTGTATGTATGTATGTATGTATGTATGTATGTATGTATGCATTCATGTATGTATGTATGCATGCATGTATGTATGTAACTATGTATTATGTATATATATATATATGTGTGTATGTATGTATATTTACATGTATGTACGTACCTACGTATGCCTGTGTAAGTACGTTTGTTCGTATGTATCTGTGTATGCGTGCATGTATTCATATATCTATGTATCTCTGCATGCACGTGTTGTATCTTTTACGCAAATGATCTTTTCATTATGGGATTAGGTTTACATTTGTTTCTCGTGTTATGAGATTAGGCTCGAAAGCGAAACCTGTTAACCGTGTTTGCCTGATATTTTGAAATATGTTTGACATATGTATATGAATTGTCTATTTTCACATTTTTCTTTGTTGCATCTTCTATTTCTTGAGCATATACGGATAACCTGATGTACGGTGCATTAAGTAGGATTGCTTATAAAGCCAAAATTTAACAAGTCGCTCGACTTAATACCAACCACCTAACACTTGGCGTAGTTCACTATGTTGCAATTCTTCGGCTCAGGATTTTTTTCGATTTCAAGATTCGTCCTTCTGCCACACTTTTCTAATTAAAATGGTAAAAAGTTAACTGTGTGTCATGTTGCCGAAGATTAGTATTATAGTCATGATAGTTTATTACCAATTCTATTTTGAGCATTGAAATGACAGCAGAGCGCAAATGGATTTAGAATATTGTTGCATTATTTTGTTTCTTGTAAGATTGATATATTATGTGGAGGCGCGTGGATTAGTGGTTAGGGTATCCGCACCATGATCGTAAGATCGTGGTTTCGACTCCTGGACCGGGCGACGCGTTGTGTTCTTGAGCAAAATACTTCATTTCACTTAGCTCCAGTCCACTCAGATGGCAAAAATGAGTAACGCTAGGGAAGAAATACGCCATAGAAACCGGAGAACCGAGCCCATGAGCCTGGCTAAACTTTAAAAGGGCGCATTAAAGATTAAATTATATGATTGATATATGTAGTGTTTTTATTGGTAGCTACACTGCAGGATAAGTTTGCGGCACTTGCTTTTGTTCCTACTGTTATTTTTTTTTAATTGTTGGGTTCAACGAAGATACCCTGACAGCCTCTCTATACAGTGGTTTTTCGCTAGTGATTGTACCTGAGTATATAAAGAGCAGGATTGGTTATACTGTCCTTATTAGATACATGAAGGTGGCAATGCTATGATATGTTGCTATTTTCTTAATTATACAGGATACAACTGAGAAACTTGCGTTTTTTACCCGATCAGTGATGTGGTATTAATGAAGTTAGGCAGGTTATATCGGTATCCCATTTAGCTAATGTTTTTATTGTATATAGTAATTACCACTGCGATGTAAACAGTTGTACATCGTTCGCTTGTTGCTTAAAAAACGTTTAACAAGTTGATGACTGGGGGTGCATACCGTATACATCTAGTCCCAAGGAGTGAGCATCGCTGTCGATTTACTACGTGTATCATATAGCAACAGATGTTGGAAATTTTATCTGTGTGGATGACATCTCTCTCTTTCTCTCTCTGACTCTCTCTTTCTTTCTCTTTGACTCCCTCTGTCTCTGTCTGTCTCTCTGTCTCTCTCTCTCTCTCTCTCCATGCTCTTGCTCGATGTGGCTGGGTTCATTCTAGATTAGCGGTCCCAGAGGTGTCACCACGTGTAGAGCCGACCAGGTCCACCTCAATGTGATGTCGAGCTTCGGGAGAGCATCCAAACATCTTGTGCGGGGCTTGCCTCGGGATCCCTTCGAGCCGGCAGCAGCTGCGGCGTACGGCCCTTGTAGGATGATCTGGTGGAAGGCAGAGGAGGATATATCCGTGCCGGCGCATCCGGAGCATGGCTCTGAGTCGTGAGGCAGCGCGTACCCACGAAGAATATCGTTTGAAATGTAATGGTATGATAAATTTGGTTATAATAATCATATATGTCGTATGTAATGACGAAAAGATAATGTGCTGTATCTGTAGTTGGAATGGATGGAATAGAGGGTGCCACAGGAAACAGATCAGAGGTCACTGTTCAGTGGAGCACTGAGTATTATCGAATTCAGAGACGGTGGTTTTACACAAGTTGAGAAGTAAATAAATTGGAATGTCTACACGTATTATCAAAAGAGAGGATTTAGATTGACATGGAGTTACAATGGGACAGAGAAATTGTGATAAATCAGCTGAAATTTGTTTGTATATGGTTTGCAGTGACATAATAGTTATTAAAGGAGATGAATTGACTGCTTCAGTATGTCCCAGTTTGTTGGATGTGAGTTTAGTGAGGATGGATATTGTTCAGTAACACTAGTTGAGATTAGGAATGTGAGCCTCCATGGGCAATGAAAGGACATTGTCCAAGCTAACTTTTACTGATTCTAAAGGTTTAGCTGTTTTTCTGTATGAGATAGAAAGAGGATTAATCGGAGTCTATCGACGTTTCTTCGAGCAAGATAACAGCCTTAAATAATTTACTTTTATTTTCTGTTTGCTAATCTATTATGAAAGGCTAGACCAATTTAAAACAAAAATCTTTAATCTTTTTCTAATAGGCCAGTAATAGTTGATACTTAGGAATTAGCAAGTTAAAGTGGAACCTATTTCTTTATTACCCACAAGGGGCTAAACATAGAGGAGACAAACAAGGACAGACATAGGTATTAAGTCGACTACATCGACCCCAGTGCGTAACTGGTACTTTACTTTATCGACCCCGAAAGGGTGAAAGACAAAGTCGACCTCGGCGGAATTTGAACTTAGAACGTAACGGCAGACGAAATACCGCAAAGCATTTCGCCCGGCGCGCTAACGTTTCTGCCAGCTCGCCGCCTTTTAAGTTAAAGTGGAACCGGGTTTCGTCTAGCACAGGCATGGAGTATTGTTTTCAAGTGAGATTTTGTAACAATGTAATGTATTTTTTGTGGGTTTTAATATAGTTTTGTTATAAGTTTGTTATGCGTGAAAATAAACGAGAAGTTATTTGCGATTCATCATCAAATGATTAGTCATTCGGATAAGAGATAAAACCAAATCTTTGAATTTCGATGAAGTGCATTCAGTTTCACATTACATTCCTCTTCCTTGTTCTCCTGACACACAGAATAACAGAAAAAAACTATGTGGTAGATTCTCCACCAATTTCGACGATGCACGACCATCTAACTTTCTACTTGTGAAAATTACTGAATAAACTGTCGATTATTCAACAGTTACGTGTACGCTTTAAGCAAATGTCAGGCTAATTCAGGTGACACAGTGCGATAGGCTGTAACATTGTATTGCTGGTATCATTTAGAGAGAAAGCAAGAGAAGATTGGAAGTGGATTGGCGGTGGATAAAACACGTCATTTGAACTCAAGAGCGCGGCTAGACGAACTGGCCACCACACCACTGCGTTCTGCCTCGGGCTGTTACCTATTCTACCAACCGACGGTTGAAAGCTGTACATGTAATATATATCATAATATGATATAATATAGTATATATATGCACACAAATATACACACACACGAATATGTATATTATAAATATATAATATATTTATTTTTATATGTATCTACGTATATAACAATAGAAATATCAATATACGTAAAAGCACACATATACACATATATGTATGTGTGAGTGTGTATGTGTATGTGTGAACGTAGTTGGATAAACAGACTCGGATATAAAAATAGATTATACATGCATTTGTATATGTCTCTGCGAGGGTACGTGTGCGTGTAAAACAGAGTATTCTTCAACGAAAGTGCCGTAATATATTTTCAGGTTTGTTAGATTATAATTATGTTTAACATAATAGAAAATAACTGCTTATTTGGCTATAAAATTATATTATAATGAGTTTTATTGAAAAAAACATATACGTACATAAATACATTTAGAGAAAAAAACTATAGAAGATGCCGCGGGTAGGCTTTCATTTGGAACACAAAAACGCAATAGGTTTGTTTTTTTAAAATCACAAACTACGTTTCTTATTTCTCATTAACTTTGCGCTAGTTAACAGGGATTCATTTTACTGAAAGTTAAACAATTCATGCCTTTTTTCTTTTCTTTTATTTTTGTTTTTGTTTCTTATCCCCTCTCATTCCATTACTCATCGCTTTGTTGTTAAACTAATATCTGTTATGGCGCATTGAATTTAATGGAAAACAACTCGAAATCACATTTTCATCCATGTTGAATCTATGTATTTACTTTCACTTTCTCTCTCTCTCGCTCTCTGCTGTTTTCTTTCTCTCTCACTCTGAATGACTTCCTTCAATTACTTCTCACATTATGTCTGTGCGTGTGTGGGCATGTGTGTCGACCTGTGTGTGGATGTGTTTGGATGTACGTTCAGTTTACACCGGGAAAAATTTGATGAAGAAATCCTTATATATATATACTGTCTATTTTTAATAGCAACGAATCTTTGATGTGAATACTTTGGCGCGTTAAATGTTACTTTTTTTATAGACGTTCGTTATACATGCATATATACACTGACGTATTATGTATGTAATA
>NC_043006.1:12696565-12709065 GCF_006345805.1 Octopus sinensis | reverse complement strand
TGGGTCCTATAAAGGAGCTGTTATGGTAGCAGACCACGAAACACGGTTGAAATTCCTCCACAACGCGTCATCACTGGACTCGGCTGTTTTTTTTTTCTGCATTAGTCCAATGTATGTGCTTCTCCAGATGGCTTGATTCTAACTTCATGTATATACTTCCTGTGAATGGGTTAAGCCTGATGAACCTTGTTTTGATGGATGAACTCTCTGGGTGGGCTTTTATGAGTGTCTGGCAGTACGAATACTATCTAGTGTGTTCTGTTTTGTTCTTTTCATTCACGTTGCTGCTGCACCGATTTTCATTCTGACTATTTAGGCTGTATATCATGTTCCTTATATATTTTTGATGGGTCTGAATTTCTAAGGTTTGATCATGATTTCACCACAGATATTGTCATAAGTATTTATTGCACTTTATCTGTGATTACATGTATATCTTTCTCCTTTCTCCTTTCTCTCATCAATTTTGTGGGCATTGTAACGGATCATGGGGACTACGTTTCTTCATGACTTGAAAACTCTGATCTTCACGAATATGTTCTTTCTAAGTAGGGTACTTCTATAATATTTTATTGCAATTGAGCCCGCTGTAATATTTTCTTCGCTTTTCTTCGCAAATTATCCATGAATTCTCAACTGTCAATACAACGCCTGTGTTTATATGGGTTTCCTACTGCTTGTAATTTATGTGAGATGCAACGATAGATTTCACTGAAGTAGCGTTTTATTATTTTTTTTTTTACTAATATCTATATTCCAAAACGGAATAGAAATATTTCGAGCAAAATACCCAAGGCATAGCCTTGATAGCCAGATTTACGCCAGAAGTTTCAAATCTCAAGTCAATCCAAATGAAACCAACCATTCCGACTCAATCAAGTGGAAGCATCACAGTGAACTTCTACAGAGATACATACAACAATATATACAATGATATGTTGTTGTATGTATTTGTAGTTTCTTTTATTTAGAAACTTCGAGAAATATAATCGCTAATGACATACATTGTTATACACAAGATCTATCTATTCATTATCTGTGATGGAGATGCAGAGTCTCTTTATACGGAAATTACACTCTGATTACGGATGGTATTTTTTTTTAATCTTTACTCTTCGTATTTTTATTTACTTTTAAAATTCTAGTTGCTCTTGCTTCTACCGATGACGTTGATGGTGTTTCTGACGTTGTCGGCGATGATTTTTTTTTCAGTCGAGATCAGTTCTAACTAACTAAGCAAGCAGATTTCATTCATAGCTTTATCATCCTTATTTCGGATTTAGTATATATCGGATTATATTATCCATTGTTATCTCTTTTCAAGACAGATGAATACAGATGAAGATATAGCTGTCATTTTTTGCAAATTAAATTAGCAGCACTCCACGAAACTTGCTCACTGACAAGTATTATATTTTAAAAATAAAATATATTTCTATTTCTTTACTACTCACAAGGGGCTAAACACTGAGAGGACAAACAAGGAAAGACAAACGGATTAAGTCGGTTATATCGACTCCAGTGCGTAACTGGTGCTTAATTCATCGACCCTGAAAGGATGAAAGGCAAAGTCGACCTCAGCGGAATTTGAACTCAGAACGTAGAGACAGACGAAATACCGCTAAGTATTTTTCCCGGCGTGCTAACGTTTCTGCCAGCTCGCCCCCTTTTTGTCATGATCAGTATTGAAATACATTTTGTCATAGATCAGTCCTATAAGGAAACGACATTTCAAGCACTACAGTCGCAGATACCCATATGAGTTCGGGAAAGTCACGGATAGAATGCCTTTGATCACAGGTCTGTTTGATAAGGAAATGAAGTTTTACATAAGAAAATCATAGAAAACCATGCAGAACGTGAAGGTCGAGAATGGAATGCTTTGGATCATAACGGTACAGTTGATATCGGTGGCATTTGAAATAAAAATGTTAAGATCCAAGACAAAAAATGTACGTTTGCTTGTCTGATACTCGCTTATTCTGGCAGATGACGAAGATGACAGTGTGTCTTAGTATGAACATAAATTTGCTAGAGGTGGCTTGTAATCAATTAAACAATCCCAATATATGAATAACTAGCAATGTCGTCCGGCGTTGCTCGGGTTTGTAAGGGAAATAACTATATAAGCATTTTTAGAGATGTAAAGTATAATAGCCATCTCAATATGGCTAACCACAAGGGGGGGGGGTTACTGTAACTTTTTTACGTTCCGAGATTTAATAACTTTTTAGAGAGTTATTTCCCTTATATATGCCAAAAATGCATTAAAATGGGAAAACATTTATGGCAAATTATTTTTAAAATCATAGACTCATCGTAGACGCGCGCTAATACCCAGAAGGGCTCGATATGAATCACGACTATAAGATACCCGGTTTTGGTTAAACTGCACCGCAAAATGTGGGAGTAGTTAGGAATCTAAATCGTAGGAGACAGACAGCACACAACCTCACTTTTATATATAAAGATTGGTTCATATCATCTTAACCCTAGTAATAGTGAGAGTAGAGATGAGAAGAGAAGTCAACTGAAGCAGTGTTTAAATCCTATCAGTGTGTGATTAATATAGATATTTGTTAGTGCTGCAGGCTGATAATGGATGGTTATTGAAGGAAACAAAAGATAAAAGTAAAGTGCAATATGAAAGGGGATTTAGGACATAATTAAAGAGAGCAGCAGAAAAGAATCAATTCCAGTGTTAAGTAAGATATTCTGTAATCTTCTGACGAAAAAGCAATTTGAAGAGGAGTTTTGGAATGGAAGTAGTGAGAATCTAATAACATTGTACCGTGTATCGCTTTGTTAGAATTTAATTATGATTGTGTTAACACTAGCATAATTTAATTCGGCGTTACAACAAAAAAGAAAACGGAAAAATACACTACTTTTATGTGTAGTGTGACCCAGTGGTTCAGACATCCGCTTAGCATTCATGAGAACCTGGAATCGGCCCTTCTGTGTGGCATCATAGACAAGCGTCATGTTTGTACAAAACCGGGTTAATTCATGTCTTCTGAATGAAATTAAATAAGGGCGAAAACTGTATGCAAGACCGTCAGATGAATTGCTCCTACGATTTGAAAGTCTAGCCATGTCACACTACTACTGATTCCGCTTCAGAATTATGTTTACAGCACACATGCCTGTGGAATACTCAACCATGTACATGATAATTCAATAAGATATCTAATTCACTTCATTGAAACTCGGAATTTCTGAGAGAGATCCAGAATAAGAAGCTAACCATAAATGATTATAGGGTGACTGTTGTGTGTGTGTGTATACGAGGAGTACCCAAAAAATAACCGGAAATTTTCTCTATAGGATAAACCTGTTGTACTTCAAGTCTCCACTGCTAGAAGCCACTTGATACAATCCTCGGGTAACAGACTGCTGACCAGCGTCGTTAAGTGGTGAAGTACTGCCACATAATGCGTCTTTGTTTTGAGGTGCTTCTCACTTGTTCGTCGAGTTTTGCGATAACTGAAACGAAGGAACAACATGTTTCCGTAGAATTCTGTTTTCTACTGGGGAAACGGCGGCCGAATCAGTTGTCATGCTTCAAACGGCTTACGAGGACGCTGCCATGAGCAAAATACAAATTTACAAAGTGTTTTCCACGCTTTAGGATTGGTCACTTGCCAACCTCGTTCAGGACGACCGTCGACTTTCCGAACGGTTGAAAACATCAAGAAAATTCATGAACTAACCTTGGAGGACCGTCACCGAAGAAATGACGAACATGATATGACTGATGTGCCCTGGGGCTCCTGCCAACAAATTTTGAACGAGGAATTGGTAATGAAAAGAGATGCAGTATGATTTGTGCCTCACTTACTCACGGAAGATCAAAAGCAGTCACGACTGAATGCGTGTCATGAACTGAAAGAACAGTTGGAAGTTGATCAGGACCCTTTTCCGTAAGTCATTACTGATGACGAAAGTTGGTGCTACGAAAGTTGCAGATACATACATACATATATACATCCGTCCAAGCGCCATCGAAACATAACACAAGGTAGTCAGCATATCCAAATTTATATAGACGAGTGAATTCATATTTTCCCGCCAAGATTACCATGCGTGTCACAAGATAGTACCACCGAAAGAAAACGGCAGTTTGCCATCAGGTCGAAGATGCAAAGGGTAGGTTTTCTAGTATTTTCAAATTTATAATTCTCGAAATATTATGCTGATGAAGGAAATGAATTTTTATAATTCTAATCCAGAAACGCGTTCATAATTAATCGAAGACTATTTGATTTCGTTATTTTTTCTTCTTTTTGCCTATGTGAGTTACAAATATTGTTGTCTGTGGAATCATATCTATAAACTTAGATAAACTTAGATATGTTTCGACCAAAGGAAGAGAGTATGGTTGTTTTAGTGAAGAATTTCTTCCAAAATGCATCAGCTCAAATTTTCCCTCATTCAGTTGCATTTTGTTTCTGTCTGCCCATTGACTCACAGCATATAGGTCAGACTGGAGTTGAGTTAGGTCTGCTTCTTCATTGACGATTTGCTGCAGCTTAGTGTCATCAGCAAATATTTTCACTTTGCAGTAATGTACAACACTGGAAAGGTCGTTTACGTAAATTATGAAGAGTAGCGGACCCAAAACAGTTCCCTGGGGAACACCGCTGGTGACTTTTGCTGGGTTTGAGTGGACTCCATCAACTACAACATGTTGTGTTCTATTCGCCAGGAAATACTTAATCCAGTGTAGAACTTTTCCACGGATTCCAACATTTTCCAATTTTCCAATTTCCATATAGCGAAAGGAATTAGCTGTCTTTGGCTGCTATTTCTAAATTTTCGGTATGTCAAGTAACTTGTTGCTAAACCCTTAATTATATTTATAATTATATACATAATAAAACTTTTTGTACAAGGTTTTACCGATAATGGGTTTTTTTCCATACTGAAACTACTTGGTAAGATTAATCAATTATTAAATTAATAATTCTTTACCCTATATATATATACGTACATAAAATTGTGTGCATGTGCTGTTAAATAACTAATATCATCTTTCATTTCTATCGCAAGTATATTGTCAAGTATACTGACAGCGCCGGAGAAATATAGCCTCAATCGTACTTCTCGAAATATTGGTGAAAGATTTCGTAAGCAAATGGATGGCATTGTCCGCTGTATTTCTTGAGGTTGTAGAAATGATTAAATATACATAATTCCAACATGCCATCCAGTTAGAAAGTTATAATGAAGATATCAGTCAAAATAGTGATAAAAATATTTGATGAATAGGTAGTTCAAATTGACATTGACTAAAACTAACAATTATTGTCGATTACGGATAATTTTCATTATTTTTTTTCCGACAAATCAGGTAACCAACTCCGAACAATTACCAGCTTTATTCTGACTTCATCTGCAAAGTACTGCTATGACAATATACTAAGAGTAATGATAAACATGATTGTCTATTGATTGTTGTAGGAATATAGATTCGTTGGGGATAAGTTATTCTCAAAGTAGGTACTAAACTTCCGGAGGCGCAATGGCCCAGTGGTTAGGGCAGCGGACTCGCGGCCAGTGATCGCGGTTTCGATTCCCAGAACGGGCGTTGTGAGTGTTTATTGAGCGAAAACACCTAAAGCTCCACGAGGCTCCAGCAGGGATGGTGGTGATCCCGGCTGTACTCTTTCACCACAACTTTCTCTAACTCTTACTTCCTGTTTTTGTTGTACCTGTATTTCAAAGGGCCGCCTTGTCACGCTCTGTGTCACGCTGGATATCCCCGAGAACTACGTTAAGGGTGCACGTGTCTGTGGAGTGCTCAGCCACTTACACGTTAATTTCACGAGGAGGCTGTTCCGTTGATTCGGATCAACCGGAACCCACATCGTTGTAACAGACGGAGTGCTCCCTTTGGGATAGTGAGCTTAACGAGGTGAAGGAGTACAAGAAATATCAATTGGATACTAGGCGGAGAGCAGCAGGCAGAAACGCTAACACGCCGGGCGAAAGAAATGCTTAGCGGTATTTTGTCTGCCTCTGCGTTCTGAGTTCAAATTCCGCCGAGGTCGACTTTGCCTTTCATTCTTTCGGGGTCGATAAATTAAGTACCAGTTACGCACTGGGGTCGATGTAATCGACTTAATCCGTTTGTCTGTCCGTGCTTGTCCTCTCTGTGTTTAGCCCCTTGTGGGTAGTAAAGAAATAGGTATTTCGTCTGCCGCTACGTTCTGAGTTCAAATTCCACCGAGGTCGACTTTGCCTTTCATCCTTTCGGGGTCGATTAAATAAGTACCAGTTACGCACTGGGGTCGATATAATCGACTTAATCCGTTTGTCTGTCCTTGTTTGTTCTCTCTGTGTTTAGCCCCTTGTGGGTAATAAAGAAATAGGTATTTTGTCTGCCTCTGCGTTCTGAGTTTAAATTCCACCGAGGTCGACTTTGCCTTTCATCCTTTCGGGGTCGATTAAATAAGTACCAGTTACGCACTGGGGTCGATATAATCGATTTAATCCGTTATTCTGTCCTTGTTTGTCCTCTCTGTGTTTAGCCCCTTGTGGGTAGTAAAGAAATAGGATACTATGGCGTCTCTGAGTCTTTAGACGGTCGTCTAAGACAAGCCAGTGAATGAGCTTCTGTGTGACTGCTCGAATTCTAGAAATGGTAACCTAATTTCACTCAAACCTCATTCACGTATAGAAATAATTAGTGCAGGATTTGAATTTTATAGTTCTTTTACATGTTTCAATCACTGAGACACAGCATTGAACAAATTGAAGTTGAACAAATTAATCAATTTTTGGTCAGAATTGTAGTATTTAAGATCAGGTAAAATACTTAAGTCTTGGTTCTCAACTACATGGTTCCTGGTTCAGTACCTCTGCGTGGCATCTTCGTCAAGTGTCTTCTACTTTAGCATCATCCGACCAAAGCCTTGTGAAAGGATCAGGTAGACGGAAACTGAAAGAAGCCTGTCGTATATATAATTTACACACACACGTATATATGTATGTATGTATGTATGTATGTATGTATGTATGTATGTATGTATGTATGTATGTATGTATGTATGTGCCTTTGTATCTGTTGACAACCAGTTTTGGAATGTTTACGTCCCGGTTACTTAACGGTATGTTTACTTAGCGGTTCGGCCAAAGACCGATATAATAAGTACCAGGCTTTACAAGACGTCCTGGAGGTCGATTCGTTCGACTGTAACCCTTGAAAGCAGTGCCCCAGCATGGCCACTAGCAAAAGTAAAAAAAAAAAGATAAAAGAGAAACAAAGGAGACAACACTACACAGGTTCCAGTCCTACTGACCATTCTTGCTAAAAGGAAGGAAAAAAGGGTGAAAGAAGTACTAAGTACACGTACGAGACTATTCGGAGGTCAATGATGACGAAGAGAAACTGGGGAGGCAGTAAAAGGGTAAAGACCCCCTTCGGTCATGAGTGACCATGGGTTTGCACCTAGAGAGTTACCCTCTAAGGCACAAGCTTGGGCAAGGTTTTTTTTATGGAAGACCAGTAGTCGCCCGTGCATACCGGCCTCCCCTCTCCACGCCACCAGTGTTATCCAAGAGAAAGACAAAGGTCGATACAGCTTGGCACCTGTGACGTCGCAACTCATTTCTACAGCTGAGTGAACTGGAGCAACGTGAAATAAAGTGCCTTGCTCAAGAACACAACACGCAGAAGCTCACAACCTCGCGATCGTAAGCTCGACGCTCTAACCACTGAGCCATGCGCCTTCACATGGGGGAGGCAGTATAGAGTTAATAAAACTTTCAATCATCGCGTATACAGCCATGTCAGAATAGTAAAGCAGGAATTTATAAGAATGCGCAAAGGGCATTGACGAAGTTTGGAATTAAAATGCAGATAAAGGTGCTTGACAGTAAGCTGTCATTCGCCAGCAAGAATTAGCCACGAAATCCTTGTTTCTTTCCGTTTTTAAATTTTTACTGCAGCTAAAATCAACTCGGAATTATGGTAAAATTCACTACTACTACTACTACTACTACTACTACAGCCGCTATTATGGCTGCTATCACTGCTGCTGCTGCTACTACTACTACTACTACTACTACTACTACTACTACTACTACTACTACTACTACTACTATTGCTACTACTACTACTACTACTACTACTACTATTGCTACTGCTGCTACAGCTGCTATTATGGCTGCTATCACTGCTGCTGCTGCTGCTGCTACAACTACTACTACTACTACTACTACTACTACTACGGTTGCTGCTGCTGCTACAGCTGCTATTATGGCTGCTATCACTGCTGCTGCTGCTGCTGCTACTACTACTACTACTACTACTACTACGGTTGCTGCTGCTGCTACAGCTGCTATTATGGCTGCTATCACTGCTGCTGCTGCTGCTACTACTACTACTACTACTACTACTACTACTATTATTGCTGCTGACACTACTACTACTAATGCTACTACTACTGCTGCTCCTGCGGCTGCTGGGACTACCATTGCTGCTGTTGCTACTATTACTGTTACAGCTACTGCTACTGCTACGAACTACTACTTCTACTTGGTAATTATTATGATGATAATGATGATAATTATTTCAAAGATGTTGGCACAAGGTCAGCAATTCGAGGGTTGGTGTTTCAGTCGATACCGTTTACAAGTCATTTGTTACTGTTTATAGACCTTTCACAATTCGAAATCTATATATATAAAACTGTAGTTGTGTGAGTGTCTGTCCCCTTCGATTTAGATTCCTAACTACTCCCACATTTTGCGGTGCAGTTTAACCAAATTCGGGTATCTTATAGTCGTGATTCATATCGAGCCCGTCTGGCTATTAGCGCGCCTCTACGATGAGTCTACGATTTTAAAAATAATTTAACATCATTTTTTAGTCCATTTTAATGCATAATTTTTCGTGTGTCGATGGCGGCGGAGTTGGCGTCCACGCTCACACCTGCACCTGTTTGCTTCTCCCCCTTCTTCCCTCCCTCGTGAAGCTGTGGGGAAGGGAGTGTAAGGAAATCAACGTCGTAAAGCTTTGTCAAGGAGACCAGCGTTCTTTTAGAACAACGACTTCATGGCTTGAAGACACCAAAACAGAAATGGCTAAGAAAGCCCGAATTGGCATCTATAAGGGAAGTAACTCTCTAAAAATGCTTATATAGTTATTTCCCTTACAAACCCGAGCAACGCCGGGCGATACTGCTAGTATTAAATAATATGACAATAACTGGTTAACGACTTAAGGCTATGTATACGGTCCCCTACATTGCATAAGAATTATGTAGAAACATTACATTATGATTTAGTCAGGGAAAGAAGTGCGTTACCCATGATCTTTTCTTTTTTTAAGGGTTTCGTAGATAGTTTGATAGATAATAGATTCGTATTCCTGCATCAGAGTTATTCCTACTGAAAGCATATAATGACGAGATACTTTTGTTCAGTTGGTTTGTGGATTAAATACATCCTCGAAAATTAAGCTACCACCCCGGTCTCTATATACTGTTTTAGCTCGTATCACAGTGTAGCAAACAAAAGCTGCGACTTATGCAATCCTTTCAGCTAAATCGTTTTATTTTCCCACTCATGCAAAAGAAATCTCAAATTTCTATTGAAATTAATTTGGTGTATCAGACATTCCTTTGTATCTCTGATCGTCAAGGATTAAGTAATTAACGCTAGTTGCTGTTATTGTTATTGTGCAATGATCTAAATAAATATTTGTCCACGCTTATACTCCATGTATGATAAAGCTGGTGGTATGGGTAGTATCGTTATTATGAAGAAAATTTAGTCGTAATCTCATGACAAATATATTATACAACCCTAACATCAAAAGTGCTGCATTTCGATTAGGATGACATGTTGTAGTCGATGTTTTTGTATACTTCTAAGATGGCGTTCGAGAAATAGTGAACCAGACTGAATTTAATGCCCAACATTTCAGCGTTGAAATCCTGCTCAGAGCAACGTTGCTTTTGTTAGGAGTCCGTAAAATAACTGATGATAGTAATAAAGTTAGGTTTAATCAATTTAATATATTCGTCTTCAAAGTAAATACTAGTATTGCTTTTAAGACAAAAATCAATAGTTCAGACATTTCTACTGAGTGCAGTCAGAGTGAGATGCAGCATAGCTGTGTAGTTAAGAAACTTGATTAACAACCATTTCGTTCAAGGTGCAATGCCTCGAAACGCTGCAATTTACGATATTCTCAGACTGATCAATATGTTTTTATTGCTTTGACTTGGACAAAGATGCTGGGGCCATGGTCTGCTGCGACAGATGCCGTTTAACGTTAATCATTCCCGATCTACTCAAACTGATGCTACCGATGCATGGAACACCATGGACTACAATAGAGACACAGTAAAATCTCTCTATATATACAAACGGCAAAATGTGTGTGTGTGTGTGTGTCCTTTATACAAATCCACAATTTTTTAGTTAGAGGGCTGGCACTTTCTATGGTCATTTAAAACTGTCCAAGGGTGGTCGTGCATATCATTACATTTTCCCAGTCACCGCGCAAATCCATTAAAAGATCAATAGAAGTGACTTTTTGTGAATTTTCTATCCAAAAACCCAATCAAAATGCCCGAAACTTGATACGCCAATTGAATGCCAGCTAGCTGTATGTGATTGGTCGGAGATTTTGGACAGTACTCGCGTGTATGTGCGCACGCGCATAGCTGTATATGCATGCACTAACACTATGACCCGGCACTGCCGGGTCATAGTGCTAGTCTTTATATATAAAAGTGAAGTTGTGTGTCTGTCTCCTACGATTTAGATTCCTAACTACTCCCACATTTTGCGCTGCAGTTTAACCAAAAGCGGGTATCTTATAGTCGTGATTCATATCGGGCCCTTCTGGGTATTAGCGCGTGTCTACGATGAGTCTACGATTTAAAAAAAATTTACCATCATTTTTCCCCATTTTTAATCTAAAAATGCTTATATAGTTATTTCCCTTACAAACCCGAGCAACACCGGGCGATACTGCTAGTATATAATAATAGACGATATATAAGTCGGCTGGTTGGTGTAATTTTCGTCTCACTTTACAAGATATAGGAAGAGGAGAAAGGAGTCAGTAAATGATAAATACAGAGGGCAAGTTGAGTATGCATGTAAGGATGAGTGGAAGGCAATGAGTAAAATATTTCTATACATAGAAACAGTGAGAAGGAAATTGGAGGAGAGAGAATATATGAATGAAGAGAGTTACACTTGGAAATTTTATTCTGAAATAATAATTGCTTTTGATGATTAGTTTTCAATTCATCATTTTCTATAAGTGCCAAAATATTTGAGAAATTAAAATTACTATGTCATATTACCTTATTCTACTCATAGTCACAAAGTGTACTAGCTGAAATACCCGTCATATGACGGATAACAATATTGTCCTATTATAATTCCCAGAACAGCTGGAGTTCTGTATACATACATATATATATATATATATATATATATATATATATATATATAATATATATATATATATATATATATATATATATATATATATATATATATATATACTATATACATATATATATACATATATACATATATATATATATATACATATATACATATATATATATATACATATATACATATATATATATATATATATATATACATATATACATATATATATATATATAATACATATATATATATATACATATATACACATATATATATATATTATATACATATATATATATATAATACATATATACATATATATATATATATATATACATATATACATATATACATATATACATATATATATATACTATATACATATATATATATATACATATATACAAATATATATATATATATATATACATATATACATATATATGTGTGTGTATGTGTATAGGTGTGTATACACAGCTATTGTTTTATATACGTGTGTGTATGTGTGTGTATTCGTGTGTGTACCAACGTCGTCATGTATCGTGCACCTGCAACAGTTTAATGACACTACAATGGAATTCATCCCGATTAAGCGCAAGTTCTCCAGCTGCCTTCCCTCTCTTGTCCTACCAGCTCTTCATATTTTCCATCTATTACGTTCTCTATGATTTATTGTAGTCTGGCTTCAATGTTATTCAGTAGGGCAGCACCGTCTGCAATTAGATATATACAAGCCATATAATTTGATGCCATCTTCTTAGTGTATTGACTCTCGCATTATCCACTAATTGTAGATGTCGAGAAAGCATGGACAAAGTGTACCACCCTGACGAACTCCGTTTCGGTTTTCTAACAATTATGTAGTCCCATCATTTAGTCGAATACCGGACTACAAAAAGGTCTTTGACCGTGCAAACTATGCCCACTTGTGGCTATATATAGATAGGTATGTATATAGATATATATATGTATGTATATTTATATATATATATATATATACATATATATATATATATATGTGTGTAGAGAGCATTCCTTTGCTCATGCTATGCGCACGCAGACACATAAACACA
>NC_043006.1:12676565-12691565 GCF_006345805.1 Octopus sinensis | reverse complement strand
TTAATAAAAAGAATTCCAACCTTGTCTGATTTTCACGTTTTATTTACAATCTTATAATGATATATTATAAGATAATATATTATAATTGAATAAAATAAAATGAAATAGTAGAATGTTAAATGTTCATTCTGATTGAACTAGTACTTTCATGCATTGAATTCTGCAATCTTCGGGTTCATGTAGTAGTGTTGACAGTCATGCTTCACAATTTATATATATATATATATATATATATATATATATAGGTATGTGCCACTCTGTTACTTCTGATAAATATTAATTCGTATATGAGTATATATGAATATATATATATATATATATATATATCCACATATATGCCCATATATATATACTTTCATACACACACTTTCTTCTTTTTTCTTTTTTTTTCTTTTTTGTCAATGAACTGTTTCCATAGATGATCACATCATTTAAAGTGTTTTCCCCGATTACATCATCAGTATTTGTTCAGTTTTCTTTTTCTTTCTTAAATATAATACTGCAATCACCATTTATAGGCAGATTATGTTGTCAGCTTTTAACTTAAAGGGCCGTAACTCGACATTAATGTACGTATACAATGGGCTCCCGTAACCAATATTCACTTAATGGTGAATTGGTCAACACAAAACAGAACAAGAAAACATTTTCCCAATGTGGCATATTACAGGAACGAACCTAGAAACAGGCGGTTACAGAGCAAAATTCCTTAACTACACGTCTACGTATATACCTCCCATATTCCCTCGTCATCCATAATTTTGTAAATATTTCAGAAGAATTTTCTGTGACTTTCGAGCGACATTGATAAAACATGTTATAATGCCTTTCTCTAACACAAGATAACTTTAAGAGAATTCAGGCGTTCTCTTTACTAAACACAGAACATATTGCTGTTGTCGCTATCATTATTATTGTTGTTGTTGGTGGTGGTATTGTTGTTGTTATTGTTATTATTATTATCATTATTACCATTATTATTATTATTATAATGATTATTATTATTATTATTATTATAATGATTATTATTATTATTATTATTATTATTATTTTATTATTATTATTATTATTATTATTATATTATTATTATTATTATTATTATTATTATATTATTATTATCATATTCCTTCTGTAAATCGTTTTGATGTCTTTGGAAATCACGTACTGAGAGAGATATGGACCAGTTTTAAAATTTGACGCCCTGTAAATTCGAGTAACCGAAAGATCAAGATAAAGAGTTGAAGAATCTGAACTGTCAGGGTTTTCATTTTCCTCCATAAATTTCTCTCTGCTCACTACTTCCAAAAATGTTAATCTCGTGCATACGCCTGCGTCATCAAATTGTCGAGAGAACATTGGAAATCTGCATCGGTTAAGACAAATGAATGCGTTTTGAAATTAAATACAATCCTTTGTTGTCTAATCCGTTACAACATTGCTTTTCCATATAAAGCCTTTAGATGGATACATATTTCTTTACTGCCCACAAGGGGCTAAACACAGAGAGGACAAACAAGGACAGACAAACGGATTAATCCATTACATCGACCCCAGTGAGAAACTGGTACTTATTTAATCGACCCCGAAAGAATGAAAGGCAAAGTCGACCTCGGCGGAATTTGAACTCAATGTAACGACAGACGAAATACCTATTTCTTTACTACCCACAAGGGGCTAAACACAGAGAGGACAAACAAGGACAGACAAACGGATTAAGTCGATTATATCGACCTCAGTGCGTAACTGGTACTTATTTAATCGACCCCGGAAGGATAAAAGGCAAAGTCGACCTTGGCGGAATTGGAACTCAGAACGTAGCGACAGGGGCGAAATACCGCTAAGCGTTTCGTCAGGCGTGCTAACGTTTCTGCCAGCTCGCCGCCCTCCTTTAGATGAATATAACTAACCATTCTTTCACATAGATATAGACCTTAGACATTAATATTTGTTTCAACATTTGGTTTAAACCCAGCAGTTTTGAGATGTCCGGCCGGCAAGCAGATTTCACCGACTCCAGTGCCTCACTTGGCACTTTAATTTATCCACCCCGAAATGGCGAAAGCAAAGATGTCCGCGGTTGGATTTCAGCTCAGAATGTAAAGAGCCGGCAGAAATGCCACTAAGTATTTTATCCGATGCGTCAACTTATCTCATTTGCTCAGCATGTTTGACTTGCTGGGAGCCTTATGCTACTTCGCCGTAAAGATTAATAATCAGCCATAATCAATTTTTGTGCGCCAAAGGACCATCATTACCGAGAAAGTATCAATATTTCATGTGGTCTATTCCGGGATTGGCTTAGAAATAGCCCAACATCAAAAGTTTATGGTTTTATAATTCAACGAAAATGCAAAATGGGCAGCTTGTGTTATATCTATCTCTCTGTCTATCTGCTCTCTATCTCTCTCTCGCTCTCTCTCCCCCTTCTCTCTCTCTCTCTCTCTGGATATATATTATATATATTATATATATATATAGATATATATATATATATATAGTATATATATATTATAATAATAATATATATATATATATATTATATATATATATGTAATATTATATAATATATATATATATATATATATGTATATATATATATATATATATATATATATTATATATATATAATATATATTATATATATATATGTATATATATATATAAAATACTGAGGGTAGAAATTAATATCAATCAACATCAATTTAAACCAGTGGTCTAGCATATTCAAAAAATTCCGAAGATTTAAAAATTATATTACAATTAATAAGAGGAATGACCACTAAAGTGGATTCCTACACGCTAGAAATAGACGTCAAATCGCCTTATCACAAGGAGTGTGTTCTCAAGAAAAATATAACAGCATTTTGGCGTTTTCTATTTTTTTCCCTCTTGGGAACACACTCTTGTGGTAAGGCGATTTGACATCTATTTCTAGTGTGTAGGAATCCCCTTTAGTGGTCATTTTTCTTATTAATTGTAACGTATATATATATATATGCCGGACCGATCAAAGTCTTTTGAGTGGATTTGGTAGATGGGAACCCGTCCTTTATGTGAGTGTGTGTTTGTGTGTGTAAGTATATGAGATAAGAGTTCAGGATTCTAATGAGTCAGGTCCTTAAATCGTAAAGCCCCAAGGTCGGGTCAGTGAAATCGTTATCGTGCACAGAACAAAATGAGAAGAACATACACGTACATACCGAAGTAAAGACGTGTTTATATTCCAGTAGCCTGCACGATCACAATCACTCGACTGAGTATACCATGGGTCTCAAGGCTGCTCTTAAATACAAACACTGCCCTGGAAGGAATGATGCTATTCATTTTTATCCAATGTGCTAACGATTGTGTCAGTTTGCAATTTTAAGAAAAATTAATAAATGTCATTCTAATGCCAATTTCGTTTGAGTCAATAAACGAAATTCGTTTAAGTCAATATCTCGTTCGTATCTCGTCGCGATCCCCTTTAAAACTTTTTCTGGGTGCTGCAGAAACAGCGTAATAACCTGTTTAAGAAATTTTGCTCGGAAGAAAATATCAACCGATAATTCGATCAATGTATTGACAGTAACCCCTCGACTATCGCGGAAGTTACTTTCCAACTCCAACCCCCGTGATAGGTGAAAATCCGCGAAGTAAAAACAGTACTGTACTGTATTTTCTTTTATTATTAATATAATTTGTATATATCTAATTTATTATAAATGCAAAACAACACCACGGAGGAATCGATGTAAGCTTAAATAATAAACTGCAATAGGTGAACCGCGATAGATGAATCCGCGATACAGCGACGGATTACTGTATTAGGAAGGTATAAAAATAATGAAAAACATGTTGGAAAAGTAGTTATGCTAATAGGAAATTTGCTTCATAAACATGAAGTTCGGTCACATTGTGTAGCAGAGTGGGACTGTGTTTTCTACTTCCTCCTTCAGTTGACCAATACATCAAACATAAGTGATATTTGAAACACAAAATCTGTATCGAAGCTTGCCTAATTATTGATAACTGTACGAGTCAAATCAGATAGGTGACATAATAGTAGCTATCAATGCTTTAGACGTTCCGTTAGAACGCTGCATTTCATTAACCCGAGTCTACTGACATCTAGTGATGTTGTAGTTGATTTAATAGATCTTACTACTGAAGTTCAGTAAAAAGCTTCTTATACATATATGTACACGTATTTCTTTACCACCCACAAGGGGCTATACAGAGAGAGGACAAATAAGGACAGAGAAACGGATTAAGTAAATTATATCGACCCCAGTGCGTAACTGGTACTTATTTAATCGACCCCGAAAGGATGAAAGGCAAAGTCGACCTCGGCGGATTTTCAACCCAGAACGTAGCGGCAGACAAAATATCGCTACGTATTTCGCCCGACGTGTTAACGTTTCTGCCAGCTCGCCGCCTTTCTTATACATATATATACCTAGTGACGTTATTGTTGTGCAACTCTAGGCCTATCCTGACCGAGCAATTTGTCGATTTCTTTTTATTTCAGACATAGTGAATCTGTGATGACATTACCATCTTATGTGTACTCTTTTCTTAAAACGGAGTGGTAGTATTTGTATGAGATACAGTTGCTATTTCTAGTAGTGAACCGACCTACTGTAAGCCTTTCCATTGGTTTAATTTATCGGTAGTGAGAGCAAAAGAAGTGCATGATCAAATGATTTATTATTTGATCATATCTTTAGGGAATTTTGATCGCTGCGAATGATCAAAGTACGATTCACGAAAAAACTATGAAAATATAAAGTTTATTTGCATATCGAAATGTACCTGAAGAATATGTAGAAATTCTGAAGAAGCAATTAATTGCATTATTTCTTGTTGCCATTTAACAGAATATATAAACATTTATAGAATTCGGTATTCTTTTTTTCTTTCTTAAACGGAAATCACTGACATCAGTATGAAATTGCGAACGAAAAAGGGTTTGTGCGTATATACATCAGGAAATATAATACCATAACATTTAAGAAACAACTATATCCCGAGAGAATTTACTCTTACAGATTATTTAAATTGACATGGATCACTTATTGCTTAGCGTGATATCTCCTAAGTGATATTTCTCTACCAGCAGCTGCTAAAATATAAACTTAAAAGAAACTGAAGAAATTAATCAAAATACATAAAACATTGGGGGAGAGTAAAATGTAAAATCTATGTATTTTGAAATAGAAATTATCTCTGTAATTATGGGTTTTGTAAAAGAACTATAAAAAAGAGGGACACAAAATATACTATCAAGAGGGATTTTCATGTTCTCGTTTTGTTTCCCGTCTATTAACCATTATAGAAAGATATCAATTTCGCATTAAAAAGAAGAAAAAAATGAATGAAAGTTTCCAAATTCATCCTTCCTTCCGTTTTATGTTGCCATAAAAGCAGAAAAGGGGGATGGCGAGAAGGGGTTAATTTTTTCGGAATTTTATCGATCTTTTCAAACATTTCTAAACGTTTGAATTTGTGATAAAACATACGTTTCTCCTCAACGTACCGCTCATTTTATATTACTCTCAAAGGTGTTTTCTTTAGTAAAAGCTATGCACCAAACAAGCTGAGATGCGCCATAGTTGCATTTCCCCCGTGAAAGTAACTTTTACCTTTGTTTCCAAATCCTATGGAAAAGTTAAATCTGTCACATCTACTTTCCGCCATTCCTTGAAGTATAGCTCTTTCTGCTTAGAACTTTCAGCCATCCCTCTGCTTTATTTCGTTGAGACCATAACCTATTTCTTTATTACCCACAAGGGACTAAACACAGAAGGGACAAACAAGGACAGATATAGGTATTAAGTCGATTACATCGACCCCAGTGCGTAACTGGTGCTTAATTTATCGACCCCGAAAGAATGAAAGGCAAAGTCGACCTCGGCGGAATTTGAACTCACAACGTAACGCAGACGAAATACCTATTTCTTTATTACTCACAAGGGTCTAAACAAAGAGGGGACAAACAAGGAGAGACATGGGTATTAAGTCGATTACATCGACCCCTAGTGCGTAACTGGTGCTTAATTTATCGACCTCGAAAGGATGAAAGGCAAAGTCGACCTCGGCGGAATTTGAACTCAGAACGTAACGCAGACGAAATACCGCTAAGCATTTCGCCCGGCGTGCTAACGTTTCTGGCAGCTCGCCGCCTTTATGAGACCATAACCATGTGGATATACACACGAAAAGACATTCCTGCCATGAGCTCTGATAGCACAGAACAGTAGTCACAATAAGGTGATTAATGCTGATTCCAAGTTTTAGCACAAGGCCAGCAATTTCGGGGAAACGTCAATTACATCGACAATAGTACTCAACTGGTACTTATTTTATGGCCCCCGATGGCTTTCTGTCCTCCATATCAGCTAACTTTTCCTCAACCGCAATTTTAATCTTTATGCTCTCCAAAATTGTTAAGTTTTCACCAACATATAGGCGCAGGAATGGTTGTGTGGTAAGTAGCTTGCTAACCAACCACATGGTTCCGGGTTCAGTCCCACTGCGTGGCATCTTGGGCAAGTGTCTTCTGCTATAGCCCCAGGCCGACCAATGCCTTGTGAGTGGATTTGGTAGACGGAAACTGAAAGAAGCCTGTCGTATATATGTATATATGTGTATGTGTGTGTTTGTGTATGTGTGTTTGTCTCCCTAGCATTGCTTGACAACCGATGCTGGTGTGTTTACGTCCCCGTCACTTAGCGGTTCGGCAAAAGAGACCGATAGAATAAGTACTGGGCTTACAAAGAAAAAGTCCCGGGGTCGATTTGCTCGACTAAAGGCGGTGCTCCAGCATGGCCGCAGTCAAATGACTGAAACAAGTAAAAGAGTAAAGAGTAAAAGAGTATACCAAGCTCTTCCCGAATAAAAGAGACATTAAAAATTGTCAAATTTTGCCGGAACACCCTGTAAATGCCCAATATTTCAAGCTGAATGCTTAGCGCATGATGGGAATTAAACAATGTTTATGTTAAGAGAATGAAGAAACGGTTTATCTATTCATGAAGATATATGAATATAAGTTACATAACGTTTAAAATGAGTGCATCCTGCTTGCAAATATTTCAAGCAATGTTATTACGGGAATTAAACAAAATGTTTACGTAAAGAGAACAAATAAGTAGGATATATAATCATGATACGAGGTGATCGAATTATTAGTTTCATTTTGAATGCCAGCTTACTTATACAATTTTTTATACTCTTTTACTTGTTTCAGTCATCTTACTGCGGTCATACTGGAGCACCGACTTTAGTGGAGCAAATCGACCCCAGGACTTATTCTATCGGTTTCTTTTGCCGAACCGCTAAGTTACGGGGACGTAATCACACCGGCATCGGTTGTCAAGCAATGTTAGGGGGACAAACACAGACACACAAACATACACACACACACATATATATATATACATATATACGACCGGCTTCTTTCAGTTTCCGTCTACCAAATCTGCCAAATCCACTCACAAGGCTTTGGTCGACTCGAGCCTATAGTAGAAGACACTTGCCCAAGGTGCCGTGCAGTGGGACTGAACCCGAAAGCATGTGGTTGGTAAGCAAGCTACTTACCACACAGCCACTCCTGCTCCTATGTTAGTAATTGTTGAAGTTTTCCTCCAATACGTCATCTCATTATCCAGGACAATTTTTATGAAGTAGTCGCGAAAAATACGTAAACTATGAAGATACGATAACATGCAAAAAAAGTGTTTGCGTAATTTTAGGCATATGTTCATTAAATTTCATTAACATTCTTGCTTAAGCTATTCTCCATGGGTTATAGCCTTTTAACTCGCTTTGTCTCAGTCTCAGACGCTAAATGGTGTCGTAGGAGTACTGTGGTGACATATGGCATTTCTTGAGTATTTAGACCGATGGGCCACATCCCACTCCTAATGTGACAATTTTAGGGAAAGAGAAAGACAAGAATCACCCCAAGTACATAGTTAGGACTTTATTTATCGACCCCGCGAGGATAAAAGATAAGGTTGATTTCAGTGAGATTTGAACTTGGAGCTTATTGAGCGGATATTTTAATGACCTTACTAGTTGACCACTTACAGCATAACATTACTCTAGCTCATGTATGGGAGATTTTTACAGAAGTTCAATAACGCACACACGCACACACGCACACACGCACACACGCACACGCACACTCACGAAACGTGTATGATATATCAGATCACGCAATGATCTTTACATTGTGACATACAAGCGATCTTGTGAAAAATTTACTTGAACACGGTAACTCTTCGTAAAGAATTATTATTAGAACGTTTTTCAATGTGAGCTAGCCAAGGAATGAATATTCTAAAAAGCTTAAATTGTTTTTAAAATATCAGCACACCTGCGGTACATTGTTTGAAGCCGCCTGCACAGGTACAGCACCATCACTGATCGTCCATAAACTCTTATTTTCGAGCAGGGATATCAAATCAACATGGCCGCCAGAAACTGCGCAGCTCTGTCTCACACCACGTTACAGAGTACAGTATAAATATATTTGTATAATAGTTTGTATAGTTTACATTATGTCAGGTCACTTTCGAGTGCTACTGGTAACATGTAACCCAGTACAACCTGTTGCATGGTCGGGTCGTCGGCGACTAAACCGGCAAACCCACCAAGCTTGCTTGGGGAGGAGGGTGTTTGTTGGACACCCTGCGGGATGAAAAACAAAACCCGTCAAAGGGCGGAGGAACTCTTGAGAGTCAACTGCCATCGAATAAATTCTCTTAAGGCTGTATCATGCGCGGGGACATAGAAATAATCGGACTGAATACCCGATCGCGCGGTTAACCATTGGGAGTGAAGGACTCCTAGCCTTTGCTAGGGCATCCTTCTAGGAGAAGGTAACTCAGGTAACTGGGATAACTCTGACATAAAACCTGCGGCTCAGTGGTTACCGATGATTTTGACTTGTTGTTCTTTTCGGATTATGACTGCTGTTGCTTAGTGAGTGGGATTGACTCAGTTCACAGCCTTTCCTTACTTTAAAAAAATCTTCTTGCACAGGCATTGCACGATAGCAACATTGATTAAGCTTCGTGCAATGGCCATACTCGATAATGAGGGGACAGCCACCATAGTTTACATTAATTTATATTAGTGTAAACTAATATATTTTACACTAATATATTTTGCACTAAATATATTTTAATATATTTAGTGTAAACTAATTTATATTAGTGTAAACTAATATATTTAGTTATATTAGTGTAAACTAAATATATAGAAATTCAATATTTGCTTAATTTAGAAGCGATCTCCGTTGGTTTGGATAAATCAGAAATCAAAGACATTCGAACCAAAGGTTCTGGAAAATCGATGTTGTACCTGTATTAGATATTCATGATATGAATATTGGTGTCAAAATGATTAACACTTTTGTTATCAACCCTCCGGAAACCAGTCCTGGTTCTATGATACGAACTTCCCGATTTAAAGACATCTTAATAGTTTCTGTGAAGATTCTTTACTAATTTATGTTCCAAACACCAGCTAAAATAACAACAAAGATATTTAAATAAATTATTGTTTTCAAAATTTATTGAAACAAAAACTGCGTATGTCAAGAGAAATACGATGCAAAACGGCTAAAGCTATCTAAAACGGTCATTGATGGAAAATAAAATGAAATAGTGGCAACTGCTTCGGTTGGAGAAACTGATATGCACATAAATAATTTGAAATGTTTACACTGTATTCAAATGCATGGCTTGTAATACACACACAAAAAGCATAGGCAAAATGCGAGGTCGTATTGACTTCAGAAATTACACGCCTAGAAAGAATAAATTCTTTAAAACTCAGCTGATATCAAGATTGAACGAAGCATTTCATTCTCTATTTCTATCTAGCGCCGGAAGATAGAAAGTAGTAGAATTTTATCGATTTGGTGTTATCAATGATCGATCAGTTTGCTTTTCTCGTTTTTTTTTTTTTTTTGTCACCATTTTGCTGATAAAGATAAATCCAGAAAGAATTGTCCAGGAATATATTTTTCTCTGCACAAAACTTTATGTAGATGCATAAAAACACAGCAATAAAAACACAGCAAAAGTTAAAATAAAAAATACAAGATAACAAATAAAAAAAATATAAACAGACAAAAGAAAATATTTAGCATTTCTGATAAAACAATAATACTATGACGAGGAAAACGTGGCTATCATATCTATCTTTATCTATATTATATGAAGCGCGTGTTATTTTTTTTCCTGTCATTTTGACGAAGACAGAATATTTCCAAACATACATATGTGTAACAATATTATCATCTCTCTAGTTGCCTCTCCATAACGAAATAGATCACACACACAAAGACCCAGAAAGCAGTGAGCTCCGAAAATGAAGTCAGTTCAGACATCTGTGTTTTAGCGGGCGGTAGTAAATAATATCGTAATACGATGGTCATATTACTCTTAGGTATTTATTCCATTTCGTTATGTTCCACCTTTAAATCCCTTCCTTGGTTAAGTTTGCCTTTCATCCCTTTCATGTTCGAAGAAATATAGGAAGCAGTCAAGTACTGGAGTTAGTGCAGTCGACTAACACCCTCTCTGGCAACTCGTTGGTCACATGTCTAAATTACAAACCATAATACAAGAACCACAACACCAATATTACTACTACTACAAATAATAATAATAATTAGAATAATAATAATAATAATAATATGCACTACTAGGCACTGCACACATCCTACGCAGAACACTTTCCATACAATAACCATCAGAGCATCACAATAAATCACAGCACATACCCAAGGCACACAGAGCTGCGCTCGGTAGTGAAGTGAAAGCATGCTATAAAAATAAAACTACTGAATAATAATAATAATAATACTAATAATAATAATAAGAAGAAGAAGAAGAAGAAAAAGAAGAAGAAGAAGAAGAAGAATGATTACTTAGTTGTAGCATGAAGAAATGGGAAGTAGATCTCAGGCGACACACTGTTTCCAGTACATCTAATTCTGGGATTTGTTGAATTTGGAATTCACTTAGATATTCCTTCACCTGTTTTATTACTGAGTATGATGTTTTCTTATTTTCTTGCTTTAAGACAAGTTTTAACATCCACTCATTAGAGTTTTCCATGAGTTTTCCATAGGCGCAGGAGTGGCTGTGTGGTAAGTAGCTTGCTAACCAACCACATGTTTCCGGGTTCAGTCCCACTGCGTGGCATCTTGGGCAAGTGTCTTCTGCTATAGCCCCGGGCCGACCAATGCCTTGTGAGTGGATTTGGTAGACGGAAACTGAAAGAAGCCTGTCGTATATATGTATACATATATATGTGTGTGTGTGTGTTTGTGTGTCTGTGTTTGTTCCCCTAGCATTGCTTGACAACCGATGCTGGTGTGTTTACGTCCCCGTCACTTAGCGATTCGGCAAAAAGAGACCGATAGAATAAGTACTGGGCTTACAAAAAGAATAAGTCCCGGGGTCGAGTTGCTCGACTAAAGGCGGTGCTCCAGCATGGCCGCAGTCAAATGACTGAAACAAGTAAAAGAGTAAAGAGTAAAGAGGTGTTTAGGCCAATTGTGGCAATCTTCATTGTTAATTCCAGTTGTAAAATTCCACGGCCACCCTCTTTTCTTGGCAGGTAAAGTCGTTCTATATCTGCCTTAACGTGGTGCATTCTATGCAATGTCAACAATTTTCGTATTTTTCTGTCAAGATTACGTATTTCAGTAACTCACCTGTTAATGATATTGAAACTGTAAATCACGACCTGTATGGCTAAAGTATTTATCGCTTCGATCCTGTTTCCTGCATTCAGCTCTGTCCTGAGTATTGACCTTACCCTTCGATAACATTCTCTTCTTATCCTTTCCCTCATCATTGAATGCTTGATTCCATCACCTTGAAATACCCCTATGTATTTATAGCCCTCCGCTGGTTCTAACTCCTTTATGACATTCTGCTGGTCAAGATTAATGTTGGATGTTTCTGTCAGTTTTCCTTTGCACTTTTATCGAGGCCAAACTGCATCCTGATGTCATCACTGAATTGTTTAACAATTACTAGTAAGCCCTGTAGTTGTTCGTCATTTTTTGCAAAGAACTTTAAATCCTTCATGTTAAAGAGATGATTTATATTTTTATCAAACATTTCACAGCCATATTGTATTCATCGAGCAATTTCGAGAGAGGTATTAAGGCTAGACGAAAGCGGAGTGGTGATAGAGAGTCACCTTAGAAAATGCCACATGAAATTCATACATCTCCAGCATTAAGACATTCATTGTCACTGTTCAAAGTCAGTGTGTTTCTCCATAATCTCATACTTACAGACAAGAAGTTTCGCAGAATAGGTGCTATTTTATATATTTCCAGACATTTCTTAATTCAACTATGTGGTAGACTATCAAAAGCTTTTTTATAGTTTAGGCAGGCTATCGATAATTTCTTTTTATTACCTCAGCCTTAGCGAAGGCAGAGGTATTGTTTTCAGTCGTGTTTGTTTGTCCATGGACAAGAAATCACAAAAAGTGCTGGATGGATTTGGATGAAACTTTCAGGGATGTTTAGTCTCCTGACTGGCACGAAATTGATTTTGGATCGATCCAGTATCATACAAGGATTCTGGATTATTTTTCCGTTTTCTTTTTTCACTTAATGTTTTAGATCGTTCTGGTTCATTTCAGATATTCTCATTTTCAAAATCATCTCCGATTAATCGTTGAGAGAACGTTGGTGTTACCTTGGCGGAGGTTTGCGCTCTCTGAGTACCTTTGTTATTATTATTATTATTATTATTATTATTATTATTATTATTATTATTATTATTATTATTATTATTATTCAGTAGTTTTATTTTTATAGCGTGTTTTCACTTCACTACCGAGCGCAGCTCTGTGTGCCTTGGGTATGTGCTGTGATTTGTTGTGATGCTCTGATGGTTATTGTATGGAAAGTGTTCTGCGTAGGATGTGTGCAGTGCCTAGTAGTGCTATTTTCTGTATGTTATATGTGTTTGTAAGTCCTGGTGTTTTTGTTATGTATTTGTCTGAATATTTTTTTATCATGCCTAATGCACCTACTATGATAGGAATTGTTTCTGTTTTTAGATTCCTCATTCTGGTTACCTCTATTTCCAGGTCTTTGTATTTTGAAACTATATCTCGTCTGTTATTATTATTATTATTATTATTATTATTATTATTATTATTATTATTATTATTATTATTATTATTATTGAGTGAGTGAGAGCAGCACATAGCATCAAAGTGGTACTGGGGTACAAATATGCAAAGGCCAATATACCCATCATAACTACCCATCTAAGAAGGGTACACAAGGGGTGTATTTATAAGTTACATTTGTCTAGCAAGATAAATTTGAAACTGATGATTTAAATACGATGAGATGGGAAAGGAAAAATTTCAAGAGGTAGCAAAGTTTGTCACATCAATGTTTTAAGCTGTTTAACTGTCTGTTTCTCTCTCGCTTTGTCTGCTCTTGTTTGAACACTTTTAATTGTATCTTAGTATATTAAATACTTGCTTCGTTATATATAACAATTATTAATTGTGAATCAGTTGATAATTAATTTATAAACTCAGATACAACTATAAAACTACTTAAACAATAGTAAATGAATTAATTATTTCGCTATCAGAATAAAATGAATTCTAAGATCTTATGAATATAGATAACTATGTAAATCGATACTTGACACAGCAGGGCTTTGTTTCCTTTCGCGCTTTGTAGTGTGAAAGTGAGAGTTGATCTGTTCCATTGGATCTCACACTTTAGACTTGGAGATCTGATCACAATGGCTCAACAGGCTAAGACGCCTGTAGTGACCATTAAGCTGCATGTGTAGCCTTTTCTTAGGCGCCTTTTCTGGGGTAGCCTTTCCTTAGGCGCTAGAGGGCTCTACCTACTCTGGAGTTGCCGAAGGGTATCAAAGAGGGCACCAAACTTCCTGAGGGGCTCTGCACTTGGAGTCAAGGCTGTCTGCACTTTTCCCTTCCCGAGGCACTCACAGCACAGTGAGGGATTGGGCTTAGAAATTTTTCCATTTCATGTTAATTAAATCATACATGGGATGGCTGGACACTGAGAGATACTACTAATAAGGATCGGAGTAGACTTGGTCAAAACAGTAGCTAAGAGTAACAATGTTTCAACGTTCCTCAAAACCCACGAGTTCCCGAACCGGAGACCCACCACTGGTTGCAGTTTAAAGTCAAACCCTAGAACACATGTTTGCATTTGTATGTGTGAATATGCAAATACTAAGCGGAAGTGTAATCAAAGTGTAATTAAAGAGTCAGTTGTGTCAAACTTATAGATCTCAAATTTTGACTCAAGGCCAGAAATTTTGTGGGATGGGGTAATTTTGTGGGTGAGCAACTGATACATTTTTATCGACTCGGAAAGGATGAAAGGCTACGTTGACCTCGGTGGTATATGAACCCAGAACATAAAGCTGGACGAAATACTGCTAAGCATGATGCCCAGCGTGTTAAGGATTCTTATTTCTTTATTGCCCCCAAGGGGCTACACACAGAGGGCACAAACAAGGACAGACAAAGGGATTAAGTCGATTATATCGACCCCAGTACGTAACTGGTACTTATTTAATCGACCCCGAAAGGTTGAAAGGCAAAGTCAACCTCGGTGGAATTTGAACTCAGATCGTAGCGACAGACGAAACACTGCAAAGCATTTCGCCCGGCATGCTAACGTTCTGCCAGCTCGCCGCCTTAGTTGTGTCACGCATATAAGCTTCTACGATATGGTAATTTTTACGATTATGATTATATATAAATAATTAAATTAAGTACGCTTCTTATATATTTGCATTCAATTATTCTTGTATTATTGAATTACGGCCATGCTGGTATACGATGTTCAGTGATGTAGACAAGAGTATGAACCGCAGTAATTGCTGTAAACTTTAGTACTTATCTTATGAATATGCATTTCGTGAACTATTACATTATGACGCATTATCACCAATGCGTTTACAA
>NC_043006.1:12666565-12671565 GCF_006345805.1 Octopus sinensis | reverse complement strand
TGTGTATACATCTAATTAGATGTGCATAAGAATATATTTGTATATACATTTATGTACGTATAAATACATACCTTTTTTCCTTCTATAATTTACTTGTTCCAGTGATTGCATTTCAGGTATACCCGGGCACCGTCTTGCAGGGTAATTACTGAAACGAATTGATTCTGGTGCTTTTTATGCTTCTTTTGAAGTACACGTTCTTATTTGTCGGTGTCTAAGCTACGAGTACGAATAGAAAACAATACCGGTTGTCAAACAGTAGCGGTGCACCTATTTGCCGTAATTACCTCATTAATTAATCCTAAGGAGTATTTCTGCATTTTGAGGAAGCCTTTGAGCACAGATGCGTTTTGCCATGATGTACGGGATGTTCCTTTTGATACAAAGACATATATGCCCATAGTGTTATACATGCGTACATACATGCATACATGTGCGTGTGTTTTGTGTGTCCTCTCTCTCTCTTTCTGTGTATATATATGTGTGTGTGTGTGTGTGTGTGTGTGTGTGTGTGCACGTGTGCGGGGAGGCAATGTCCCAGTGGTTAGGGCTGCGGACTCGCGGTTGTAGGATCGCGTTTTCGATTCCCTGACCGGGCGTTGAGTGTTTATTGAGCGAAAACACCTAAAAGCTCCACTTAGCTCCGGCAGGGGGGGGGGGCGATCCCTGCTGTACTCTTTCGCCACAACTTTCTCTAACTCTTTCTTCTGTTGGCCTGCTCGCTTAACCAGCGGGGTGGTGCCATTTGAATATGTACCTATTTATAACGGGTGTCATTCCTTGTGTACAGATTTGGTAGACGGAAATTGAACATGCTCATTCAAGGTCCATGAAAGGAGATACTGGCCGAAGGTGCTACGCAGTCGGACTACACCCAGAACCATCTAGTAAAGTATCAAAGAACTTGCCATACTCTTATGCTTGTATTTACAAATAATTCTATATATATATATAATATATATAGGCGCAGGAGTGGCTGTGTGGTAGGTAGCTTGTTTACTAACCACATGGTTCCGGGTTCAGTCCCACTGCGTGGCACCTTGGGCAAGTGTCTTCTACTATAGCCTCAGGCCGACCAAAGCCTTGTGAGTGGATTTGGTAGACGGAAACTGAAAGAAGCCCGTCGTATATATATATATATATATATATATATATGCGTGTGTGTGTTTGTGTCTGTGTTTGTCCTCCTAGCATTGCTTGACAACCGATGCTGGTGTGTTTATGTCCCCGTTACTTAGCGGTTCGGCAAAAGAGACCTATAGAATAAGTACTGGGCTTACAAAAGAATAAGTCCCGGGGTCGAGTTGCTCGATTAAAGGCGGTGCTCCAGCATGGCCGCAGTCAAATGACTGAAACAAGTAAAAGAAAGAATAAAAGATATATAATATGTATGTATATATATATATATATATATATATATATATATATATATGTATATAATCTTCCATACGTCAACATGTATCGCCTTGCAACAAAGTAGCATTTAAGTTAATCAAGATATTCTTGGTCTAAAGAGTAGCCGACGGTATACCCCTCGCTTGGATTTTTACCAATTCTGAGGTTCTGCTTGCCATGAAACATGTGTAGCCCGAATCTTACCTACTCCATTTCGTAACGCTATGTTACTAGATGCAATCGCAACACGAAATGTAAAGAGAACTCTTTTCGGTTTATCGTACTTCGATAGGAAAAAAATCTACAACCTTACGTCTCAATAAACCACTATTGTCCCTGAAAGTTTTCTTATATTTACTACGGATTGCTTGAAGCTAACTTTCTTCCTACACTTCGATCCGTAGATCTTATATTTACACACACACACACACACACACATATGTATGTGTGTGTGCGTGCGTGCGTGTGTATGTATGTGTGTATGTGTGGGTGGGTGTGTGTGTGTATGTATGGATGTATGTATGTGTGCGTGCGTGCTGAGACCCCCTTCAATCATGACTGACCATGGTATTGCACCTAGAAAGTTACCCTCCCAAGCACAGGTCCGGGCGAGATTGTTTATGGAAAGTCAGCAGTCGCCCATGCATACCAGTGTTATCCATGGGATAAGGCAAAGGGGCCGATACAGCTTGACACCTATGACGTCGCAACTCATTTCCATAGCTAAATGAACTGCAGCAACGTGAAATAAAGTGTCTTGCTCAAGAACACAACACACAGCCCGGTCCGGGATTCGAACTCACAACCTCACGATCGTAAGCTCGACGCTCTAACCACTGAGCCATGCGCCTTTACATATGTCTATATTTGTATATAAATGTATATATGTACACACACGCACGCACGCACACACATAAATGAATAGTCAGGCGTACAAATTTCTAGAAAAGATAGTTGGATTAGGCGCACATGTATCGAATATCATTCATCGATTTACCGTATTGTTATCAGTTCCCCCACACATGCACACAAAGCAACTATATATGTATGTGATATCATTCGGACAATGTGAATCGATATCGTCTGAAACATCAGACATGTGTGCCCCCCTCCCACACACATATGCATACATACATAAATATTTGGTAAATGCAAAGCGGAAAATGGAATTGCAAGAATTTCGATTATTAATCACGACAATTGTTTCGGCACATCTAGTATCGATCTCTAACGGCTGAGACAATTTACAACTGGTTCAGGAGCATCCGCCGGTGATCAAGTATCTCATCGAGTGATAAATAGATACAGTTCTTTAAAATAACAGTTCAGTACTGTATCTTCGCACTTCGTAGAAAGAAAAAAAACAGCAAAACGATGGAAATACCTTCATATATATATGCGTATATTATTTTGCAATTTACTTAAACATCGGTATATTATTGTTATTTTAATATTTCTGTTATATGTAATTTTCTAGATGGTGTAATTTAATTGTTCATTTTGAATTGATAAAAGGTGGTTTGTTTCTAATTTATATATATATATATATAATATATATATATATATTATAATATATATGTATATAATATTATATATATGCATATATACATACATGCACACATGTATATATATATATATATATATATATATATATATATACATATGTAAATGTATATATATATGCATTATATATACATGTATATATATATATAACATGCACACATGTATATATATATATCATATATATATATATAGCCAGCACGAAGCTATGGGCACTTGTCCATGGTGCCACTCAGTGGGTCTGAACGCCGAACCATGTGGTTGGGAACCAAGCTTCTTACCACACAGTCACGCCTAGAGTGTTAGAAATAGTGTACAGATATGGTATATTGAAAGAAGAAAAAAATAAAGAGGTCGCCAGAATTTGGGGAAAATCTTTATTATTTAGTCATTGTTATTAGCGCTATAATACGTTTTTAGAATTTGCCAAATAAAATTTTGTGAATGTGTAAAGAGGTTGTTCATTTATATAAAACATGTGTTTTTTGTTTTGTTTAGAGAACATTGTTTATGTTTTTCTGTTTTTTTATGGGGGAATGAGGTTCCAGGACAATGTAGATAGATAGGTAGATAGATAAGTTTCTTTATTAGCCACAAAAGGCTGCACACAGATGGCACAAGTTACAAGGTAGAGCTTTTCTTTTGGGGGATGAAAAAAACAAAAAACAAAAAACAAAGAAACAAAAAAAAAGCTGGCGTAGGTTTTCGATCAAAAGGGATCCTAAAAGGGAAGAAAAGAACAAAAAATAAAAGAAAAAAAAGAAAAAAAAAGAAAAAAAGGAAAAGGAACAAAAGAAAAGAGAAGTAGATAGATAGGTAGATAGATAGGTAGATAGATAGATAGATAGATAGATAGATAGATAGATAGATAGATAGATAGATAGATAGATAGATAGATAGGTAGGTAGGTAGATACAGAGAGGTAGAGAGAGGGCGTCCTCTTCAATTTATCACGTAGTCACAATTCATTTAATTATTTATTTATTTAATCATTTACCATTGTATTGACATGAGTTCAAGACTAGTGACCTCGCCAAGATATCAGTTCTTGATGATGGGGAAAATAAAGGAAAAATGATGGAGTGCAGTCATCCCTGAAAAAATTTTGCATTTTCCTCTTTTTTCCTTTCTAGGTAAGTTCGATTTTATGGCGTGAAAGATGTTGGTTATTCCAGGACTGTGTCTGTTAACGAACGGAATCGTGTTCTCATTAACCTTTTCCTTGGGTGTCCGTAGTTGGGTGATGTTCAGTTTCATCGCCTTTTTAATTCCCTCATTAATTAATTAATCCTCAGGGGTGTTTCTGCGTTACGAAGAAGCGTTTGAGCTTGTTGAGTCGGATTTCATATATTTTGGGGTCAGACACTGTAGTATAAATGCGTCTTCCCATGCTGAATGGGATGCTTCATTCGATGTGTGATGGATGGTAAGAGTAGAAATTTAAATATTGATGTGCGTCACTTTTTTGTAAAATATATCTGTTGTGACGGTGGAGTTCAGTATTTTTATTTGGATATCCAGGAATGGTAATTTAGTGCAACTGGATTCTGCCGTGAATTTGAAGGATGGGTGAAGTGTGTTCAGTATATTGTTAAATATACTTAGGTTCTCATTTGATTTTGCCAAAAGATGAAGCAGGAGTGGCTGTGTGGTAAGTAGCCTGTCTACCAACCACATGGTTCTGGGTTCAGTCCCACTGCGTGGAACCTTGGGCAAGTGTCTTCACTATAGCCTCGGGCCGACCAAAGCCTTGTGAGTGGAATAGTAGACGGAACTGAAGAAACTCGTAAAGAAGCCTGTCGTATATATGATATATATATGTATATGTGTGTATGTTGTGGTCTGGTTTTGTCCCCCCTAGCATTGCTTGACAAACGATGCTGGCGTGTTTTAGTCCCCGTCACTTAGCGTTTTCGGCAAAAGAGACCGATAGAATAAGTACTGGGATTACAAAAATAAGTACCGGGGTCGATTGCTCGACTAAAGGCGGTGCTCCAGCATGGCCGCAGTCAAATGATTGAAACAAGTAAAAGAGTAAAAGAGTA
>NC_043006.1:12641565-12661565 GCF_006345805.1 Octopus sinensis | reverse complement strand
CACTAAACCACCTACGGGGCTCCACTCCGGATTTCTTTGAAGGTTGTCTCCTTTCCGTAACTCTGGATAGGGGCTCATACCGGGTACTGTCAGCCGGAGCCAGCTGAGCCCGGGATTCGTGTCAAGTGGGTTCGTCACTCCCTGAAGTAGTGAAGAAAATCGCTACCCACTACCTATAATCACACATATGTATGCAGGTATATAAGTGTATATATCTGTATAAATATGGTTATGTATATGTATGTCTGAATCTATATAGAAGTCAGTGTATATATACATACATACATACATATACATCATTCATCATCATCATCATTTAGCGTCCGTTTTCCATGCTAGCATGGGTTGGACGGTTCTACTGGGGTCTGTGAAGCCAGAAGGCTTCATCAGGCCCAGTCAAATCTGGCAGTGTTTCTACGGCTGGATGCCCTTCCTAACGCCAACCACTCCGTGAGTGTAGTGGGTGCTTTTTACGTGCCACCCGCACTGGTGCCAGACAGAGCTGGCAAACGGCCACGAACGGATGGTGCTTTTTATGTGCCACCGGCACGAGGGCCAGGCGAGGCTGGCAACGGACACGAAACGGGGCGGTGCTGGCAACGGTCGCGAAACGGAAAGTTCTCTTACATGCCACCGGCACTGGTAACACATCTGCAATTTCCATTGATCGATTTCCATTGATCGATTTCGATTCTGATCCTCATATGTATATATGCATATATAAAAATGTATACATGTGTTTGTATCTGCTTTAAAGTGCAGGCATGTCCGTTCTTGTTTGTATGAAGCAAATACTTTCAGAAACCCAAAACTATATAGGTTCAGGTCTTAATGCCATTTTCTGAATTGTCATCCGGGTGGAAATGAATCAAAACTACGAATCTACCGTTTCCAATATATAGCTAGATTTTTCCACGGGTATATGATGTAGTGGTTAAGAGCGCTGGCTACTAACCCCAAGATTCCGGGTTTGATTCCAAGTGTGACCTTAATAATAATAATAATAATAATAATAATAATAATAATAATAATAATAGGACTTACAAATATATATATATATAACATACAGAAAATTACACCACTGGGCACTGCACACATCCTACGCAAAACACTTTCAATACAGTAACCATCAGAGCATCACAACAAATCACAGCACATACCCAAGGCACACAGAGCTGCGCTCGGTAGTGAAGTGAAAGCACGCTATAAAAATAAAACTACTGAATGATAATGGTGATGGTGATTATAATAATAATAATAACATCGAAAAATACCTTAGGAATGATAATCCAGGTTCGAAATTAACCCAAGACACCTGATGAAGTCTGGAGGGTATATCAGCCGAAACGTTGTGTTAACAACAAACAAGATGGGGACAAATATCCGTCAAATGTAACTAATGTATTTTTCTTATAGTTAGACTTTTCTTGCAAAGAATCATTCTACCATGTATTATATCTATTTACCACTAACCTCAGAATACAAACTGTGAATTGTTATTTGTTACTGAGTTTTGTATGTGTGAGTATGTAATACCTGTGTATGTGTGCTTAAGTACAAGTATCTGTGTGTAGGCGCAGGAGTGGCAGTGTGGTAAGTAGCTTGCTAACCAACCACATGGTTCCGGGTTCAGTCCCACTGCGTAGCATCTTGGGCAAGTGTCTTCTGCTATAGCCTCAGGCTGACTAATGCCTTGTGAGTGGATTTGGTAGACGGAAACTGAAAGAAGCCTGTCGTATATATGTATATATATATATATAGGTGTGTGTGTATATGTTTGTGTGTCTGTGTTTGTCCCCCTAGCATTGCTTGACAACCGATGCTGGTGTGTTTACGTCCCCGTAACTTAGCGGTTCGGCAAAAGAGACCGATAGAATAAGTACTGGGCTTGCAAAGAATAAGTCCCGGGGTCGACTAAAGGCTCGACTAAAGGCGGTGCTCCAGCATGGCCGCAGTCAAATGACTGAAACAAGTAAAAGAGTAAAAGAGTATGTGTGTCTGAGCTTGAACCCGTCTCTATGGGTGTTTAAAGAAACCTATTTGCATGATTTACGAAAACTTATATTTGCTATTTCAGGAATCAGTGAGTGTTAATTATTTATAATTCTTATAATTGTGTATTCTGTTTGCTGGATGTAAGATAATTGACTTCGACAGGCGGGTAATAAGCCAAACATTTAACCTCATATTTACAATCAATATTGACTGCTGTTGAGGAAATAGTTCAATATTATTCTTTCTATTTTGGCTTCCAACTACCTACGAAGTGATTGAATGAACGATATTTTCTTGGTGAGAAGTCCCGCGTGAATTCAGTAAAATTAAACCCAATTTACCAAACTTTTTACATCAAACTAGTATTTTTTTGTTCCTTCGGGAAAACTGATTGTAGTCCACTCAGTTGTAAATAAGTTCCAGCAATAGCTGGGAAGTTAACTCTGCGTAGGAACGGGTTCCCCTTCAGAGGGGTGCCTTGTAATCACGGTTACGTATATACCATATAAACCGGATAAAGATCCGGTTGTATGAGCCCTATGACACGTGATAGCTCTAAGTTTATGTTTAATTATCATATTATAATTCTGCTTGTTCCATCCTTAGTTCGTCCGTCTGTTATGCTCTTCATATAATATAGATATATATATTTCTTTACTACCCACAAGGGGCTAAACATAGAGGGGACAAACAAGGACAGACAAACGGATTAAGTCGATTACTTCGACCCCACTGCGTAACTAGTACTTAATTTATCGACCCCGAAAGGATGAAAGGCAAAGTCGACCTCGGCGGAATTTGAACCCAGAACGTAAAGGCAGACGAAATATGGCTACGGGTGATAGAAAGTGTGTGTTTTTGTGTGAACGTCTGACATTCCGTGTGTATTTATAGGTAGATATACACATATCTATACGGAACACAAGCAGATAGATAAATACATCGACAGATTGTTAAACCAAAGAGAAATAATCACAGTAAATTTTCGATGTTACTTTTATGATTCGGTACAGAGGAGGAACAAAGAGGTAGTGTGAGAGAGAGAGAGAGAGAGAGAGAGAGAGGTGTGAACATGTGATATTCTGTGTGTGCATCTATACATACATGTATAGATATGTGTCAACTGGAAATCGGAGATGGAATTTTTATCTAGATATCTAATGAAACAAATTTCGAAATTGAAATTAAATGTTATTCAATATATATGTATATATATATATGTATATATATATATGGAGGCGCACGGGACTCGCGGTCGTAGGATCGCGGCTTCGATCCCTAGACCAGGTGTTGTGAGTGTTTATTGAGCAAAAACACCCAAAGCTCCATGGGGCAAGGGGTGGTGACAATCCCTGCTGTACTCTTTCGCCACAACTTTCTCTCACTCTTTCTTCTGTTGGCCTGCCCGTTTAGCCAGCAGGGTGGCGTCATTTGAAGGCTAAAACAATGCCAAGCGCATTGTGACCAGCGATGTGTAGCAACATCTCAGAGCCTGGTCGGTCACGTAACGTGACGTGAGATATATATATATATATATATGAGATATGCATTGTTGAAGTTTTGTAGAACACTTATTTCAAGAAAACATGCTTAAAACTTATGAATCTTCCATGAAAATTGGATGTATTTGCACTTTCAAAGTGGCTCTGTCCCGTGCCATAAACCCCATTGGATGGGTTAAATAATATTGTAAGATGGTGAAATTTTGGAAATTGTCTTTCTTCAGTACCTTGTAGCTATGTTGTTATTTTCACTGAAATCAGAGGTATTTGAAATTTTACAGGGCGTATTTGCCACTCTTGAATGCCCCTAATCGCAATGGAGACAACATTTTTTGTAGCTCATCGTCTTTCCCGTATGAGAACACACTTTGTTTTTATGTATCTTCTATTCCCTTTCGTCCTATAGATGTACAGACACATAGACACACAGACACTGAGTTTTATTATACAGATGTGTGTATACACACATACACACACACACACACATATATATATATATATATATATAATGCAAGTTGTTCTGCGTAGATCTCTTCAATGGATGTCGTGAAGAAAGAATTATTGGTGATTAGAAAGGTTTTTCTTGTTGCTGTTCTCTTTAGGAATCTTTATTGCAGTTGTTCTCATTATTATTGCAATTATTATTATTATTGCAATTATTATTATTATTGTGGTTGTTGTTTTTGTTGTGGTTGTTGTTTTTGTTGTTGTTGTTTTTTGTCGTTTTTGTTGTTTTTATTGTTGTTGTTAATTGAGGTGGTGGCGGCGGTGCTGGTAATGGCGATGAAATTGATATTGCTATTGATAACCTCTGCATCAGATCTGACCGCGCGAAGCTATAGCTATGATTAAAAGGTATTCTAAGAATGGTAATTCCGTGTTTATTTAATTATTCATATATTTATTCATGCCTTTTCGTATTCACACATAGAGTACAGTTGGGAAAAATAGCTTAGTATCTTTTGGGATGTGATTTGGTTGATATTTCTAGTAGATCTATCGTCCGTCCATCGCAAGAAATGTTTGCTATATTTGCTCCTTGTACCAACAGTGTATATCGTTCCCTGAACATTATGTTGAACATTATTAAATCTCTGCCGTTCCTGTATGAGAAACGGTTGAAAGGCTGCCAATGTAGAATATTGTCTTTGTCTTAGGTGAGAAAGGAATGCGACAATTATAAGCTATTAGCTGTGTGTGTGGTGGGATTGCTGAGTTCTAAAATAAACTTTCGTTGCGAGACAGACAGCTTTTTTCAGTTAACGTTGCAACGAAACGTCCTGTCAGTAAGAGTCTAATCTGGTTAATTAGTAAATATATCATGTTAAACACAAGACATGGATTTTCTGATATGTAACACAGGAACTTTTATTTCCGGCTCGGCAACAGTCTAATGACGCTGGAAGATACAGCGATGGGATATGATTGATTGTGATTAGTTTCAGAGGTATTATAACTGATTAACCTGGTATGAAAGATGTTCTTTAAGATATTTGCATTACTGCAAAAAGAAAAAAAAAGATGGAATGCATACACACACACACACACACACACACCACACACATACATAGACATACGAACACTAAGAGACATAACCTCACTCATGGAAACACGCGCATGCAAGCACATACATAGACACACAGAGAGGCTCGCACTTACTCAGACACATTCACAGAGAGGTCAGTGAGTTTCATGATATCAAGGAAGGATTCGTGATAATATCCTATTAGATTAGTAATACATCCACAACTGAGACAGTCGCATTATTTCATGTTAATATCTGAAACAAATCGCCAGATGTCTGTACAAAGACTGAGAAAAACGATTTGACAAAACAAGGATTGTTAGACATGATAAGTATTTGCGAAGGGTAATGGGGAAATTGAGAGCGCTAAGAAGCTTATAATCTGGAATTTATTGATAGAGGATGACTTAGAGAACATTTTGGATTTAGTGGTTTAATCACAAGAAGAATTAAAACACCGTTGGAACTTTTGCAGTCTCTCGAAGACAAAAGGAAAAGAGGAGAAATTTCGAACCAATAGTCCCCGGGATGAATACGTGCGACAGAATGGCTTCTGCTAAAAAAACGCCTAAGGCGAAAGGGGATGGCAATACGCCGGCCGACAGACTCGGAACCTAACTGATATTCTAGTTAATATAGTATCAGATGAATCATAATCCTATGGACCTGGAAAATTTAAGACAGAGGGTTACCCACTTGCAAACAAATGTGGTAACATGTAACAATATTGACCGAGGTTTCTGTGGCCTTTTCCATAGGCTTTTCTTCCCACGGATAAATCTTATCTGCTTCACCCTTTAGATTTTACATCATGACACTGTGATACACGATCCCTATTGATCGTTTTTTTTCCTTTTGTTTCTTTCCCTTTTTTTTTCTTCTTTCCCTTTTACGATCCCTTTTGAGCGAAAACCTACCCAACCTTTTTTTTTTCCCCAAAAAAAGAAAAGCTCTACTTTGTAATCTGTCCCGTCTGTGTGCAGCCCTGTGTGGTTAATAAAGAAACATAATACAGTATCAGATGAATTCCACCAGACATTTTCGCAGACAGTCAGCAAAATCGTCTGAACATTGGTAAGAACCCTAACCTTGCGACAATCGCTTCGGCTCTCCAGGTTCTGCGTTCAAATACCTATTTCTTTATTACCCACAAGGGGCTAAACATAGAGGGGACAAACAAGGACACACATAGGTATTAAGTCGATTACATCGACCTCAGTGCGTAACTGGTACTTAATTTATCGACCCCGAAAGGATGAAAGGCAAAGTCGACCTCGGCGGAATTTGAACTCAGAACGTAACGACAGACGAAATACAGCTACGCATTTCGCCCGGCGTGCTAACGTTTCCGCCAGTTCTGCGTTCAAATACCACTACGATTAACTTTCATTTTTTATTTCAGGGTCAATAAATGTAGCTTTATTCTTGTACTGGGCTTACTTTTCCTATTTCTCTCACTACTTTCTGTCTGTCTGTCTGTCTGTCTGTCTGTCTGTCTGTCTGTCTGTCCTCTCTAAGTCTCTCTCTATCTCCTCTTATTCCTCTATATTTACTAATATTTACCCTCCTCTTTTCTTTTTCTGTCTATTAACCTCTGTTTCCTCCAAATCCCTTTCTGAAACAACTTGGCTGTGATTTAGACTCGAATATGATGTGCTCCGCTGGAGTCGCGTGGCTTAGTGGTTAGGGTGTTGAACTCATGATCGTAAGATTGTGGTTTTGATTCCTGAACCGGGCGATGCGTTGTGTTCTTGAGCAAAACACTTCATTTCCCGTTGCTCCAGTCCACTCAGCTGGCAAAAATGAGTAATCCTGCGACGGACCGGCGTCGTGTCTAGGTGGGGAATTTTTACGCCACTGAAACCGGGAAACCGGCCCTTATGAGCCTGGTATGACTCGCGAAGGAACATTTTTTTTTAATGATGTGCTCTGCTAGTTTAACACTGTCCAGCACACGCTGCAGTCATGACGTCACTCTTACAGTTATACGTGGAGTTGGCAACCCAAGGCAAAGTGAGGCAATAACTACATTATCAGATTTCAGTATGGGTAATATACTTGTTCAAACATTTTCAATTGGTTCTAGTAAACTATTTCCTTCGCATACAACACAGCATATGTTTTTCTCAGGAATAATCACACCAACTCTCATAAAGCATTTCCAATTTTCCTGGTTAGAAGATTTCGAAGCTTTAATATTTTGACCGACAATGGCTGCGAGCTGGCAGAATCATTAGCACGCCGGGAAAAACGCCCAACGGCATTTCGTCCGTCTATACGTTCTAAGTTCGAATGCCATTGGGGTCGACTTTGCCTTTCTTCTTTGCCGGGTCGATAAAAACAAGTACCAGTTGCACACTGAGATTCGACTTAATCCTGCCTCCCGAAACTGCTGGCTTTGTGCCAAAATTTGAAATATTTAGACCGACACCGTTCAGAAAATTCACGAAATAGGCGTAGGAGTGGCTGTGTGGTAAGTAGCTTGCTTACCAACCACATGGTTCCGGGTTCAGTCCCGGTGCATGGCACCTTGGGCAAGTGTCTTCTACTTTAGCCTCGGGCCGACCAAAGCCTTGTGAGTGGATTTGGTAGACGAAAACTGAAAGAATTCCGTCGTATATATGTATATATATGTGTGTGTGTGTGTGCATGTGTATATGTTTGTGTGTCTGTGTTTGTTCCCCCAACATCGCTTGACAACCGATGCTGGTGTTTTTAGGTCCCCGTAACTTAGCGGATCGGCAATAGAGACAGATAGAATAAGTACTAGGCTTACAACGAATAAGTCCGGGAGTCGATTTGCTCCACTAAAGGGGGTGCTCCAACATGGCCACAGTCAAATAACTGAAACAAGTGAAATAGTAAATGAGTAAGTTAATGACGTCTAGGGGGTATTGAAAGAGTACAATGCAACGACTAGGGTTATAACGTAGGTGCCTCAGATGACTCTTTAGTACACTTCTCACAATGACATTGCTAGCTCTTGACTTTCTGCCTTTCGAAACTGCTGATGGTTGCAGTTGTGTTTTCTCTGAACATCGAGGCAGCGATTCATTACTGTTTACAAATAAATGTTTAGAGCTAATGCTAACCACCTCCATTATGCTACAGGTTATATGTACCGGTATCGCTTTTGCCTTTCATCCTTTCGGGGTCGATCAAATAAGTACCAGTTACGCACTGGGGTCGATATAATCGAATTAATCCCTTTGTCTGTCCTTGTTTGTCCCCTCTGTGTTTGGTCCCTTGTGGGTAGTAAAGAAATAAGCATCGCCTGCGAGCGATTTTACCGAAATATTCTCCCTCACACACACACACACACACACACGCGCGCGCACACACATAAAACACGCGCACATATGCCCATGCACATACATACAGAAACACACAGCAAACAAACGTACATAAATGCACACAGACATACACACATACACGAGAGAGAGAGAGAGAGAATATCGGAGTGATAAGCATCTACTTACCACACAACCACTCCTACGCCTACGAGTATTTGACGAGTATTTATTTGATCGACCCGGGAAGTGGGAATAGAAAATCTGATGTCCATGGGATTTGAACACGGAACGTTAAAGTGCCAGGCGATTTACCGTATGACATTTGTTTTTACATCGCTCTAACAGTTGTATTAATGGAAACACGAAGCCAACAATTTTAGACGGGAGGAAGTTAGCTGATGCCGTCCACTCCAGTAATTGACTGTCACTGTGTTTTATCAACCCACGAAAAAGGAAAGCCAACGCTGACATTGCTGCTATTTGAACTCAGAATATAAAGATTTACCAGAAATGCCACTATAGTACTGTTCCACTGTCTCATAAGAGAACAGACGCATTCATTTATCGAAATCTGAAGCAGTTGAACTATTCAGGGGAAAGAACACATCGTAGATAACTTTGACTTACCTCCCTTACATCATCACTGCGATGTATATAGTGTCACGTATTTCAGTGAAGAGAAAGCAAAATTCTTTTTCTGTTTTTTTTTGTGCCCGAAGGAAATTTTAGCTGTGCTTTTTATTCAGAGTATTGTTTTCTTCTTGTTTAAATACGTTTTGGTTATGATTATTAGCGGGATTTTATTACTTTTAATACAAAAACGAATGCAGGCGGCGAGCTGGCAGAATCGTTAGCATACCGGGCGAAATGCTTAGCGGTATTTCGTCTGCCGTTACGTTCTGAGTTCAAATTCCGCCGAGGTCGACTTTGCCTTTCATCCTTTCGGGGTCCATAAATTAAGGACCAGTTACGCACTGGGATGGATATAATCGACTTAATCCCTTTGTCTGTCCTTGTTTGTCCCCTCTGTGTTTAGCCCCCTTGTGGGTAGTAAAGAAATAGGTATTTTATCTGCCATTACATTCTGAGTTCAAATTCCGCCGAGGTTGAATTTTGCTTTCATCCTTTTGCAGGGTCAATAAAATAAGTACTACTGATCATTGGAGTCGATGTAATTGACTTACTTCACATCTCGGAATAAAGGCAAATATATTTTCAAATGGGCACCCGGTGTATGAAATGTAGCTATCTTTACAGATATGTGTGTGTGTGTGCGTGTCTAGGTATGTATGAATGAAGATATATAGCTTCACCCACTCAGTTTCTGCCCTTGTGACTGGTCTAGAAATTATTATTAGCATTAACGGGAGTGGAGTACTAGAATCCTTAGAGCGGTATTTGTTCTGCCTCTTTACATTCTGGGTTGAAATCTCGCCAAGGTCAAATTTGCATTTTACTCTCCAGGGCTCCGTAAATAATGCAGTATTGTATTAGATATTCAGAGGGGTGTTTTGGCAACGTTCAAAATACCTTGCCTTGATTTATCTTGTCTCGAGGTATATATATATATATATAACGGGACCTTTAGTGTTCCGGGTCAAATCCTGTCGTAGCCAACTTTAGCTTTCATACTTCTCTGGTTGACAAAATAATGTACTTTTCAGACAGAGGGAACTGTTACCTGAACTGATCATCGTAATGCCTTTTGTAACAAATCAACAATTTATTATATAACAGCAATAATGAAATATTTCAAGTAAGGCAGCGTAATGGCAGAATCGTTAACACGCCGGGCAAAATGCTTAGCGACATTTCGTCCATCTTTACACTCTGAGTTCAAATTCCACTGATCTCAATTTTGCTTTTCATCCTTTCAGGATCGATAAAATAAGCACTAGTCGAGAACTGGTATCGATATAATTGACTTACACCTCTACCCGAGGGTCACAGTTTGAAATCTATATTTCATGGAAGTTGAAAATTGATACCTTAATCACTCCTGAACAGGCGCATTTTGAATCAAGAGTATTCCATCCCTGGCCATTTTGCTCTTTTAGAATTATACAAAATTACATTCTCTTATGCCTGTCCTTTTTTTCTTAATAAAGTGACACTGTGTTATTTGAGAGGTGTTTGCTGCTATTTCTAATAGGTTAAACAACCATTGAGAAGTTCCATTGTTTCATCTTAAATGATAGTGGAAAATAAACAGAACACAGACATTATTGATTTAACTTCGAAAAAGATGACTTGTCACCTGTCTGAGAGAACCAAACAGAAATCAGTGAGGCAGCGAGGTAGCTGGGTAACGAGGGATCGAGGAAGCGAGGCTGCGACGTAGGGACTCAGCAAGACAGCGACGCAGCAAGGTAGCGACACAGCGCAACGACGCAGTGATGAAGCGACACGGCGAAGCGGAGATACAGCGGGGAAGAGCGCATGTCGCCACCTACAAAAACCGCTGCGGCATCTAAATTCACTTCAATGTCTATCCTGTACCAATGGATGGAAGCACTCCGTCGGTTACGACGACGAGGGTTCAGGTTGATCCGAATCAACGGAACAGCTTGCTCGTGAAATTAACGTTGAAGTGGCTGAGCACTCCACAGACACGTGTACCCTTAACGTAGTTCTCGGGGATATTCAGCGTGACACAGAGAGTGACAAGGCTGGCCCTTTAAAATACAGGTACAACAGAAATAGGAAGTAAGAGTGAGAGAAAGTTATGGTGAAAGAGTACAGCAGGGATCACCACCATCCCTGCCGGAGCCTCGTGGAGCTTTAGGTGTTTTCGCTCAATAAACACTCACAACGCCCGGTCTGGGAATCGAAACCGCGATCCTATGACCGCGAGTCCGCTGCCCTAACCACTGGGCCATTGCGCCTCCACCCTATACCAAGGTATAAGTTCGTTGTTATGTGATTAGGCCTCGCTGATATGAAATTCTTGGGGTTTGAATTGTCTTCTGGCTATTCTCGGTGAGAAAACCGCAATAATTAAAATTTAGGATTTAGTTTTTCTCATTCACAATATGACCCCCACCCCCTTTAATTCTGTCCAGATTGCTTTGAATTTTGGTGTTTCAATGCAACTCTGAGTTTTGATTACGATCAACCAATTACTCTCGTAATTAATTCTCGTAAATTAAAGAATCTGATGTTATTTAGAACTGAAGTTGGGGAAATTTGGGTTATTTTAGCCAATCGACAGACAGCGAGGCATTAATAGCTCGTTACCATGACAACCGCACGTTGTGTTGCGTTTCACCCGTATGTGTTGATTCCTCACCCCACGAGATTTATCTCACCCCACGAGATTTACTTCACCCGTGTGTTTTGTATTAATAAAAATTTATATTTATCAATTTGAATTTTATTAGATATTTTTCGTCAGTTGTCTTTATATTTTACATATTTTTCATAAAGTAAAAGTCGTTTGCGGTATTTATACAGTTTCTGGGCATTATGAAGGTGAATGCAATATGTGGACTTAGTACAGATAATTTGACATTATTTTTGAATTAGGTATGTAAAAACATATACGATACGGGTATTTTTCTCTCTTGGAAAAAATTCTTTGTTGACCAGTGTTTTTCTCACCGTAGTTTACAAATCCAAGCATGAAAACGTTACTCAACTTTGAGGTTTTGGAGACAGACGCCCACTTTTCGAACGCGCGCGTACACACACACACACACACACACACACACACATGTACTTATATATATATTAATGATGTTCACAAATACATGATACATAATGTAAACACGTGCATATATAAATATAAGAAATTTTTGAAAAATGATAAAAGCACACAATCAATGAAGAGGCAAAAGAAATAGTAAGATGATACGTGTTGATTTTATTAGGTATTTATGTTTACTTAGAAACCTACAATGAAATTGGGTATTTCTGTTTATTTAGAAGCCTACAATAAAGAAGTCATTTCATAGACTATAAATTTCACAGGGTACAACCTTAAAGTTGACAGCGCTTATGTTTTTATCGTTCTATTTTTAATAACTCCTCCTTGTATAACCTTTAGTATTGTTGTTCAGCTATCTGTTTATAGTCGATAACAGTTGAGGAGAATGTCATGTGGTCATGCCGTATGATCAGACAATTTCGTGCTTTTTAGCCAAATTCTTTAAAGTACCAATTCCAGTGGGAAAAATATATATAGATTTTTTTTACGTATAATTGTCCAATGCATGTTACTTAAATATTTCAGAAAATCACAGTGTATTCATTGCATTTTCTTTGCAATAGTTTGAAATCTTCTAAATATCAAAGTTGTTGCTCTTGAAAACATATGTTCAGATGGTGCATCTATGTGTTTATGTGAAGCACATTTTATGAATGGTTCTGCTGGGTTTCTATCACTCGACGACGAGTATTCATTTGCTCTATCAGCTGAATTACTTGCTCTTCAATTAACGTGTAAGTAACTGAGCATTCCTCAGAGATTTATACCTTTAATTTAATTCAGCGTGACATAGTGTGTGACAAACCCATACCGTTTGAATTACAAATAAAATTCAACTGACGGACTTCTATATAGTCCTCGCTTACAGAATTTCATTCAGAGCGTACAGGACAAGCCAAGGGGTTTATAAGAAAATGGTGTCTGCCCAAGGCACAAAGTAGTGAGTAGAAAGCCAGGACCACGTAGTTGAGAAGCAAACTTCTTAAATATCCAACCTGACTGCCTGTTCTGAACTTTTAAATAGAGAGCAGTTGTAGTTTAGTGGAGTAATAATCATTTAATTTCATTAAATCTAACATATAGGCGCAGGAATGGCTGTATGGAAAGTAGCTTGCTTACCAACCACATGGTTCTGGGTTCTGTCCTACTGCGTGGCACCTTGGGCAAGTGTCTTCTACTATAGGCTCGGGCCGACCAAATCCTTGTGAGTAGATATGGTAAACGGAAAGTGAAAGAAGCCCGTCGTATATATGTATGGGTGTGTATATGTTTGTGCGTCTGTGTTTGTCTCTCCAACATCGCTTGACAACCGTTGGTGGTGTGTTTACGTCCCCTTCACTTAGCGGTTCGGCGAAAGAAAGCCGTCGTATATATGCACACACACACACATATATGTATGTATGTATATGTTTGTGTGTCTGTGTCTGTCCCCACCAACATCGCTTGACAACCGTTGGTGGTGTGTTTACGTCCCCGTAACTAAGCGGTTCGGCAAAAGCGACCGACAGAATAAGTACTAGGCTTACAAAGAATAAGTCGTGGGATCGATTTGGTCGACTAAAGGCAGTGCTCCAGCATGGCCGCAGTCAAGTGACTGAAACAAGTAAAAGAATGAAAGAAAGTAAAATGAGAATATGTAGTTAAATTTTATAAGTTCGGATACTAAATTTGGAATTAACCGAGCTAATATGGTTAAAGGGAAATAACTCTGACTATAAATGTATGACATTGTATGTGCTTGTGTGCAAGCGGGATATAAGGAAACGAGAGAGAGAGAGAGAGAGAGAGAGAGAGAGAGAGAGAGAGAGAGAGAGAGAGAGAGAGAGAGAGAGAGAGAGAGAGAGAGAAATTAATAACAAGATAGGACAAATAAATCAATTTTCGAATAAAAACGTCATTGAAATTGACACACAAATAGAAACTTTAAATATATAGAATTGTAACGAAGCAAAGCTTTCATTATATCGGTTACATCGGTAGCTACATAATGGCTCCTAACATCAACAAAACGATTCGAAGTTCAACCACATTGTACGTAGTAGATTCTCTCTCTCTCTCTCTTTCTTTCTCTCGCTCTCTCTTACATTCTATCTTAATTTTTTCTTTCTCTCTCTCTCTCTTTCTCTCTCTCTCTCTCTCTCTCTCTCTCTCTCGTTTTACTATCGAGACTTGATTGTTTTTTTTAATATATATATTTATTTATTTATATTATTGATTATTTCCTATTGATCACGAAAGGTCAAACATTTCTACTTATCAATTCATTATTGTATTGCTTTTAAATAAATATTTGTCTTCCTTTTGTTTGTTATTTAAGAAAAAAATATTTTTTTGAAGTGAATGTATAAATTTAACGACCGGTAATGAAAAGATAACGATTTCGATACCTGATTTATTGATTTCATCTATTTCTATTACCTAAAAGAGAAAGAGAAAAAAACCCAAAAAAAAACCGAAAAGATACCTAAAAATAATAATAATAATGATGATAATAATAATAATAATGACACTAATAATAATAATAATAATAATAACATTTTGAAGTTAACAAAGATATTATGTGACTGAATATCATTAGTTTTATGAGATAAGAAAATTGCATTAATAGTTTATCAAAGTGAAAAAAAAAAATATTGATTTTTCTGTTATTAAGCACAAAGAGATGTTTCGATTTAATTACAGCTGACAAGGAATAGAAATTTCTGTTGAACAGGTCAGAAAGATTACATTGCACAAGTGTGAATGAATAGTTTGTACGCTCGATTCGCTTAAGATTATGGACAACTGACATAACATACAGTTAAGATTTCATACCTAATGTCTGAGAATTATGTTACCATGGAATTCCTATTCTCGGCTTCACTGTACAAACCAATGTTAAGTAGAAGGAAATGATGGTGATGATGTAGAAATAGTAGTAGTAGTAGTAGTAGTAGTAGTAGTAGTTAGTAGTAGTAGTAGTAACAATAATTGTTACAAATTGTGCCACGGGGGCAGCAATCTTCGAGGGGGGGGAGGGGTAAGCATTTTGTCCGGTGCGCTAACGTTTCTGCCTTCTCGGCGACTAATAATGCTTTCAAATTAGGGAACAAAGCCAGCAATTTTGAGGGAGACCATAAGTCGATTATGCCGAACTCAGTATTCATCTGTTACTTATTTTATTGACCCTTAAAGGATAAAAAAGGGATGTCAGAAAAAATCCCTATCCATTTAAATGTCTGTGTTGTATTGAAGATATTTCGCTACCTCCACTTTCCAAGCATTCAGTCATGGTATAACATCACTTAACCTTCACTCGCCCAAGGACGCTGGGTGTATCTCGGCAAGTAACTGTAACAAACGATGCAGATTAAAAGTAGGCAGTGGCTTTCATGGCTTTTCATCTTAACTGATTGGAAGTGTTATCATGTACATTGTTTTGTCTTGGTATAAAAGATGGGCTACAGCAAATATTCTGCTCAATACCACAGATTTGCTTCTCAGGTGTTTGACATTAACCAGTTGAGCATGTCCATTAGTGGCTGACGATATGTGCATCTCTGATCACGAGCAGAAATAGTGAGGGAGCATCATAACCATGTATTGAGAGGGATTCTTTGAGGTTTGAATAATTCACCTCTGTAAACATGAGTGTTTCATTCAACATCCTTAGACAACCTTTATTCAAGGACCTTCCAACTGGGCCCCACCTGCAAGGTCATATGCTGTTTAACTTGATATGAAATCACCATGTCGCGCACATATGGTTGTGATGCATGTGCCTGATGTACCCTTATCTGACGGGTAGTCATGATGTGTATCCTGGGCTTCGTATATTTTACCCCAGTGTCACTTTGATGGCATGCACTGTTCTCTCACTCAATAGTAGTAGTAGTAGCAGCAGCAGTTAACACAAATCACCTCCAGTGTTTGAAAATGATCGCATTTTACTCCTTTGAAACTTTAATAGGCCAAACATGTTGAAGGATTTGAGACAAAACCATACCTCCTCATCGATATTACTGTCCCAATCGACATAAATATGTCTATCAAGACTTACCAAAAACTGAGCAAGTATAAAGGTCTTTGAAATAGAAATTGGCAAAATGTAGAATCTCACATTTGTAGAATGTCACAGGTTTCCTAGGAATGATAGCAAAAAGGACGGATTGTTACACATCTTAGATACTAGGAAAGCCATAAACAGAAAAAAAGCAAAAAGATACTACTCATGGGAACTGCTTATATCCTACGAAAAATATTGTCTATGGAATTCCAAAAGCATTTTAATCTGTAAACATTATCAAAAGTATTTTTAGATTTATATAGTAGTGCACACCTTTTACAGTCATCTTAAGATCACATTATCATCTCCTCAAATTACTTTTAAAACAAACTTTAATTTACTCGCGTTTTGACAGACAATCTCTAGAATAATACTCTGTGCAAAACCAAAATTATGGCAGCGTATTTATAATACCAACTTCAGCTTCTAACTTGTTGTCTCTTGAGGTCTCTGGGTCAGACTTGGAGTCAACTTGTACAACTGCAAAGCAAAAGTCACAAATATAATAATAATAACAACAGCATCAATAATAATAATAATAATAATAATAATAATAATAATAATAATAATAATAATAATAATAATAATAATAAGTGTTATCATGTACATTGTTTTGTCTTGGTATAAAAGATGGGCTACAGCAAATATTCTGCTCAATACCACAGATTTGCTTGTCAGTTGTTTGACTTTAATCAGTTGAGCATGTCCCTTAGTGGTTGACGATACGTACATCTCTGATCACGAGCAGAAGTAGTGGGGGAACATCATAGCCATGTGTTGAGAGGGATTTTGGGGGTTTGAATAATTCACCTCTGGAAACATGGGTGGTTCTTTCAACACCCTTAAACAACCCTTATTCAGGGACCGTTTGAGCGGGATGAGCTACTCAACCCGAAGAAAATTCTAACTAGGCCCCACCTACAAGGTCATGTGCTGTTTATCTTGATATGAGATCACCATGTCGCGCACATATGGTCGTGATGCATGTGCCTGGTGTACCCTTATCAGACGGGTAGTCATGATGGGTATATTGGGCTTCGTATATTTTACCCCAGTGTCACTTTGATGGCATGCACTGCTCTCTCGCTCAATAATAATAATAATAATAATAATAATAATGATAATAATGGTTTCATTTATTTGCCACAAGGGCGAAGGATGAGGGGGACAACGAAAAGATATTGTATTAATAACAACAAATAATTCTTCGCTGGGTTCTTGAAGCATGACCAGTAAACAAAGATTATCCCAGTCTGCTGGCTGTAGATAGCTGACACTCTCCATCATACCCAGCAAAATAAGCTGTGACTCTTCATCAAATACTACTACTACTACTACTACTACTACTACTACTACTACTACTACTACTGCTGCTGCTGCTGCTGCTGAGCTGCTGCTACTACTACTACTACTACTACTACCCGATGCTAAGAATGTCATGATAACATGAATGCGAGAAAATCCAAGACAATGGAAGAATTGGAATAAGCTGAACAGAATTAAAATAGACAAAGAAACGTTCCAATACTGGCTGAGTAATATTAGGCTCACGGCAGAAATTGAAGGGTTCTAAATTACAACAAAGGATTAAAGACTCCCCTCCAATCAGATAATCTAGCAAAACACAATAAAAACAATAAATAACAAAAGAATATGTGTATACGAGGATGAAGCAATAAATCATATTGACTCTGACTGCCCAATGATGTCGAAGAAAGATTATATCCACAGATTATATCCACAGATTATATCCACAGACATCACTAAATTGAGACTTACACGCCAGCACTATATAATGTCAACAGAAAATAGATAGGCGCAGGAGTGGCTATGTGGTAAGTAGCTTGCTAACCAACCACATGGTTCCGGGCGGGTTCAGTCCTACTGCGTGGCATCTTGGGCAAGTGTCTACTGCTATAGCCCCGGGCCGACCAATGCCTTGTGAGTGGATTTGGTAGAAGGAAATTGAAAGAAGTCTGTCGTATATATATATATATATGTATGTGTGTGTATATGTTTGTGTGTCTGTGTTTGTCCCTCTAGCATTGCTTGACAACCGATGATGGTGTGTTTACGTCCCCGTCACCTAGCGGTTCGGCAAAACAGACCGATAGAATAAGTACTGGGCTTGCAAAGAATAAGTCCCGGGGTCGATTTGCTCGAGTAAAGGTGGTGCTCCAGCATGGCCGCAGTCAAATGACTGAAACAAGTAAAAGAGTAAAAGAGTATAGTTTTGAAAAGGTTTCAGAAAATGCCCCCGAATATTGCAATACACACAAATATGGAGATGAAGGCTAATTGAACAGATATTGTTGTCAATGACAAGAAAACAAAATGCCTCCTAATCGACTTATTAGCCTCAACAGCGACAATGTATTTCAAAGAGAAACGAAGTTAATCCATAAATGAAAGTCTGGAAATAAATATAACCAGAATATGAGGCTTGCAAAGAGGAAAAATTCCTATAATAAGTGCTTTGAGAATTTATCAAAAAACATGCAGACGGATACGTAACCAAAAGTTAGGACTCACAAATAAATATATTGCATTTAGAAAATAAAAGTGCTAGGCACTGTACACATCAGACATACGAGAGCATTTTTAATTCAGAAGGAAGCAGGTATAAAAATAAAGACCAAAACAAACCATAGCAAATATGAAAGGCACACAGCGCTGCGCTTGATAGAGCAATGAAAGTATGCAATAAGAAAATAAGACTACATAGTAATCCGTTTTCGATTGATACATTGAAAAGCAAAGTCGATGTTGATGGAATTTGTACCAAGAGCGTAGAGCTAGAAGAGATGCAGCCAGGCATTCTTCACTGGGCTAAAGATTTTGGCAGCTCACAGCTCTAATTATAAGAATAATGGTTTAAAATTTTGGCACAAGGCCAGAAAGTTCTTATTTTATCGACCCTGAAAAGATGAAGGGCAAAGTCGACTTCGGTAGGATTTGAATCCAGAATGTCAAGAAGTCCTGAACACCATTAAATATTTTGCCCAGCGTGCTAACGATTCTGCCAGCTCACAGCTTTAATAATAATAATAATAATGGTGTAAAATTTTACCAGAAGGGCAGCATTTTGGGGGAAGAGATGAGTAGATTACATCGACCCAAGTTTCCTACCGGTACTTATTTTTATCCACCCCGGGAGGATAAAAGGCAAAGTCGACCTCGACGGGATTCGCACTAAGAACTGAGCGACGTGGGGAATACCGCTAAGCATTTCGTCCAGCGTGCTAACGATTCTGCCAGCCCACCGCTTTCATAATAATAATAATAACAACAATAATAATGATGATAATAATAATAATAATAATTCTACTATAGGCGAGTGGTTGTGTGATAAGAAATCTGCTTCCCAACCACATGGTTCCGGGTTCAGTCCCTTTGCATGGCACTTTGGGCAAATGTCTTCTACTATAGCCCTGGGCCGACCAAAGTCTTGTGAGTGAACTTAGTAGACGGAAACTTCAAAAGAAGCTCGTCGCATATATATATATATATATATATATATATTATCATAGCATTTTTTCGATGGCCCGATAACTGAAGAGATACCGGCGTTGGTTTCCGCCCCGACATCCGAAACTTGGAGTTTTATCATGGCTACCGAATAATTGTCACATATATTACAGATGAATTCCTGTACTTACATATTATCGAGGTCTCATTCGTTTGTTGTCTTGCCATTTCTATCAATATATATATATATATTGATAGAAATGGCATATATATATATATATATATATATATATATATATATATATATATTTGTTCGTCTGTGTTTGTCCCCCACCATCGCCTAGTAACCGATGTTGGTGGGTTTATGTCCCTGCAAAACAAGCCAATAGAATAAGTACTAGGCTTACAAAGAATAAGTCGTGTCAGCTCACTGTCTTAATAATAATAAAGATAGCACTTTGTATTA
>NC_043006.1:12631565-12636565 GCF_006345805.1 Octopus sinensis | reverse complement strand
GTGACTCTTATTCAGCTGTCATTTACTGTAATTTCAGATCGACTAATTTGTATGACAAAAATCGGTTATACGAGAACTTGATAAACACACGTTTGATGAAACAGTGGTACCCGTAATACTAGGATCCTACGTTACATACGGAGTATCACCCAGATTCTCCCTGACTATCATATTAAGAGTTAGTATGGAATTAGCCACCGAGACGACAATAAAACTACGTAGACTGTTCCGTTGATCGAAGTACAAATACTAACCGTCGCTACCGACGGAAGATTCGTCACGTGTATACATATGTGCTTGCTCCTTAAACATTCAATACATGCCGTAGCATTGAGCTATATTCCTTTGTCAAATATGTGGTTATTTATTCATGTGGTCATTCACCAAGTGTATAGTTATTATCATACTATCAAATATTATAGTTTGATATTTTCTATACGCGAGCTTATCTTCACGTTGGATGTTCTTTGAATACATTGAATACGGCGAGGAATCGATCAGAGCCATTCCTGGAACTCTATACTTTGTATCTTCGTCTTTCCGGTTCTTATATATATATTTATATATATATATATATTCATATGTATGTAATGTATGTACGTACACACTCACACACAAACACATGTATATGTGTGTGTGTGTGTGTGTGTGTGTGTGTGTGTGTGTGTGGGTGGCGTATTTTGTTTCTTACTCTGTAATCTCATCTAACAATGGACGCTGATGCCATATGTCCTTCGTTAGAAAGAGACACAGACCTATAATCTAAAAGACTTGCTCACGACATAGGTAGCACTTACATGGGTTACCTATTTATGTCAACCTACAAAGATTAGATACACACACACACACACACACACACACACACACACAAAAAAACACACTCTCTCTCTCTCTCAAGTTGATATACATATATATACATACACACACACATATATATATACATATACATACATACATATATATATGTATGCATACGTATATTTATGTATGTATACATAAATATATTACATGTATATATTTATGTATGTATACATACGCATAGATATTCTTATACATACACATATATATATATATATATATATATATATATATATATATGTATGTATGTATATACATAATAGCAAGGAATTGTGAGAATTTTTGGTCGATAACTGATGTAGGATGACAATATTTTCGTCTTGTGGATTTTTTCGGTATGTTCCATGTTCCATTGTCGTCCTTCTGTGGAAATTTCTTTGCCTGTATATACATATACAAATACATATTTGCATACATACATATGTTTTTGCACACACCCACATAGACACATACGGGCAAGCAATAGTTAAGGCAAAACTAGCAGAAACATTACTAGGCGAACAAGATGTTTCTCGGCGTTTATTACAGCTATACGTTCTGAGTTTCATTTCTGGTCAGGTGGACTTTACCTTTAATCTTTTAGGGAGTTGCTGAAATTAGTATCAGCTGAGCAGTGGTGTCAATGTCACCGACTAGCTACTTGCCCGAAAATATTCTTACATACATACATACATACATACATACATACATACATACATACATACATATATGCATACATACATACATACATACATACATACATACATACATACATACATACATAATGCTTAAAGGAGAATTTGGATAAACTGGGATTTTCAGAAAGGGAACACGACCGGCTAATTCATACATTATAAGTGCAATCTGTGAGCGCCACACCAAAAATATGTAAGACTTTTCTCATGTTCCAAATGTGAATTTGTCTGTGTTAACTACATTACAAAGATGGAGCCTTGAATCTTTGTTGGTAACCGGCTCCCTCCTCAGTGGAAGATTTATAACAATTAAAAAATGGAACATACATACATACATCCTCTGGCATTCCGTCGCTTACGACGACGAAGGTTCTAGTTGATCAAATGAACGGAACAGCTTGTACGTGAGATTAACGTGCAAGTGGCTGAGCGTACTCCTTCACGTACTTCTCAGGGAGATTGAGCGTGACGCAGAGTGCGACAAGGCTGGCCCCTTGAAATATGGGTACTACTCATTTTTGCCAGTTGAGTGCACGGGAGGACCGTCAAATAAAGTGCCTTGCCCAAGGAAACAATGCACCGTCGGGAATCGAACTCGCAACCCTACGATCTCGAGTCGAATACTGTAACCACTAAGTCACGCGCCTTCACACATACATACACAGCTACATGCATACATATATGCGTGTGTATGTGTGTGTGTGTGTGTGTGTGCGTGTGTGTGTGTGTGTGGTGTGTGTGTGTACGTGCGTAAGTATGTATTTATGTATATATATATAGATAATTCCTAGCAGAAGCAGGTAAAATTCCATGGAACGAGAAAAATTAAGAGGAACTATTTAAGAGAGAAAATATGATTTGCATTTTCTTTTTTGCATATTTCTTATTACGCAATATTTTGTAACACCCAATTTAAATTAAATGCAGAGGAAAAGAATTAGAGAAAGCGTGAGAGGGAAAAAACGAAAGGGGGGAGAAGGGGAGATAAAAAGAATTAGAGAAGGAAGAGAGAGGTAACGAAAGAGGAGAAACAGAAAGAGATAAGATAAGTGTTGCATCGGAATTATTAAGATAAAACTTACTTGGAAATGGCTCTTTCTTTTCCTCTCTCTTCCTTCTCTAATTCTTTTTATCTCCCCTTCGCCATCCTCCCTCTGTCCCACTCCCTCCCTCACTTTGCTCTCGTTGCTCGGCCATCTTTTTTTTTTTCCTAACTTGAATTTCTTTCTTTCTGTCTGATCAGCCGCAGGGATAAGACGTGTTCTTGTCTGTCTCCTGTCAGAGCTTTTTCCTTCCCGTTTACCAACTCAACTTGTTCAGGATTAGCAGCCCTTCCTCTTTGTTTTCCCTGTCCTGTTTGCGTTACCAGCTTTGACCCTCCGCAAAATTCCAAATTTTATTTAATTTGCATTGCGGGGGCAATTGTTTTGTCGATAACGTTTCTTGTCGTTAATTGCTCGAAATACCAAGTAGAAAGACAACCGACAATTAATGAAGGACCATGTTTTTATGTTGCTTGTCTTGTTATCCGTTTGTTTCATTTGTTCGCAAAAAAAGTTCGTATTCCGTGTTTTTGAATTTCATGTTGTTTACGTTCGGTGGTGTTCTGTGCCCATATATGCATGTGAATATACATATATATATATATATGTATGTTTGTACATGTATGCATATATACATATCCATTTCTAAGTATACACACACAAAAAAACACCCACACACACACATACACCCACACCCCCACACACACATTTCTATTCATGAGAAGATTTTTAAAGTTGCTGAAACTTTTGAATTCAACATCAATAATGCTAGAAATAAATATTTCATAACTACACCGAGAGTATATTTTATGATTTCAAGTTTCACAAATGATTCGGTTTCATGAAATGGAATAATTCATTTCCAGAACGATATGCTAATAGCATATAAACTTACTGCAACCAGATTACATATAAAAAATATATACCAAAATGCCGGCAAGAAATATATCAATGAATAAGTAAACTTCCATAGATTTGCACTGTGTGTGTGCGTGTATGTGTGTATGTATATATATATATATATATATATATATATATATATATATATATATATATATATACACACACATATTTACATGTTTCTAGCGAAGGTTTTACACGCACCTCGTTAGTAGACACAGAGAATACAGTACAAGAGAGTTTATGCTTTTATACAAGATGGTCTTATTAATATTAGAACCAGCATCTAATATAGATAGATAATTTTGTATTGGTTTCACTGTGCCTGCTAATGAAGGCCTGATATGTATGTTTAATATGTTTGCACATCTCCGCCAGGAATATATATATATTCCAGGGTAGGAATATATTTAGATATATATAGTAACATTTGGGTAAAGATCTCGTAAAGTGCTTTTACGACCTCCTATGCTGATATTTGGCTACCAGATGTGAATTTATTGAATATTATGCATAAGATTAATAGGAAAAAAATATATATAATAGGACTATGGATAATATCAGGTTTAATAGCAGTGCACAACATTTGTTTCTGCATTGCACACTAGCTTTAAGTTACTGAGTTTAAATTCGTACTCTATTTTACAGGATTATCCTTTATAATTACAATAAATTTGGATATTTGTCTGCAGCAGCTGTGTGTGGGCGCTTCGTTGGATGGAATAGGATTAAGTCTTGATTTGCCAAGAACTTTACTGCCCACCAGTTAAATTTTTAAATTCTGGGGTCACAAACACAATAACATCAAAAACAATAGCAGTATGAGAGTCAGGGCGACCTTTTGGTACTCAGCTTTTTAATATTCTCCCAAAGCGTCTGAGGAACTTGCACAAAAAGGAGATGTAGGGTTTTTTAAATCAAAGCTGGACCACTTCCTGTCGTGAGTCCCAGATGAGCCTACCTCACGGCAAGAGGTGCAAATGAGGGTAGCTATATCAAACTCCATTCTTCATCAAGTGCCACATATTAGAGGAGGCTCCTAGTAATAACAGTGTAGCGGAAAACGGCGGTGCAGCAGCATGGTCGCAGCTCTGAGCTGAAACTAGAAAAAAAATATCAGTAAGAAAAAAAAAGAAGAAAACATAAGAAAAATAATCTTATATGAGTGATAGTGGTAAGCAAATAATAAAATGAAAATAGAATAAGAAAAACTGAAGACTTTTACGAAGTAGTGGATGAAGTGAGTCACTAGATTTAAACAAAGTAAATAAAATTTAAAAAAAATAAAATAAAATAAAACTTAAGGGATGGTTAAAGCACTGTCATCATTTTATGACTCAGGTTAACTTTGTTGAATCAACTCTTATCTCCAAAATTTATATTATTTTCCGGCCGTTTGGTTTTTTTGTGACCTCCATGAACTCTACCGGTCATTAATTTCTAAGTTACAGATCGCCTTTCTTTCCCATGTTTTATATGTGTTTTCTAATTTACTAGTTTTTCTCCTGCTTTTCAAATACACTTA
>NC_043006.1:12619065-12626565 GCF_006345805.1 Octopus sinensis | reverse complement strand
TAAAATTTATCGTATTCCGGGTTTTTAAGCACTAAGCCACTTGGTGTTAAATGGATGTACTATTAAATTAGTATCCAATTTTCTCACCCTTATTTGTTGATTATATATATATATATATATATAAATAAATTAATAAATAAAAAAATATATATGCATATATGCATACATATATGTACGTACCTACCTCTACATGTATATATACATGCATATATGGGTACAGGACACCAAAAAAAAAAAACGTCGAACACAATGAGAAACGAAAGCATAAACACAAAACCAAGGAAATGGACATTTTTTTAAAACAACGAAAAAGTAGAGTACAGGACATACAAAACAAGGAAAATTCCCCTTCTTCAGTCGCCTTAATTTCATCTACTCCGCGATATAAATGATATATATGCATATATACATACGTATATGTACATAGTTACACGTATACGTATATGCATATGTAGGCACAGAACGTCACAAAAAATGTAAACAGCATAATATACGAATACATGGAATATGAACTTTTTGGCGAACAACGAAAGAAACAAATGGGAAACAAAATACGCAACACAAAGAACGAACCCTCATCAGTTGTCGGCTGATTTTCTAATCCATATTTTGAGCAATTCACGACAAGATCCGCCTTCAATAAAACAGTTGCTCCTGCAAAGCAAATGAAATAAAATTTGGGATTTTGCGGAGGCTTTACTTTTACAATTTTCAATACACACGCGAACCCTGCCCCCACAAAAATGTACATATATATGTATCTATAAAATATACACACACACAATACATATAGATATATGCATATATATATATATATATATATATATATATATATATATATATATATATATAATACCACCACTTTACATCGGCAAATAGACTTTACTTATATAAATATATATATAATATACACGCATTTATACATATATATACATTTATATATATATTATATATATATATATATATATATATATAACATATAATTTACATATATAATCCATGGGTATGAGTAAGTATTTCACGTATATCTCACGTATTTATCGCTGAAGAGGGGAAAATTCTTATGAATTAACCCCAAAATTGGGACCAATACGGTAATAATGGATTTTTTAGAAATTTCTATCGGTTTGTTTCGAGACGCATAAATTATAATGGTTATTGAACATTTTTTTCTGTTTTTCGGCATATTTGGCATTAGAATTTTTCTTTTGTCCTCATTTTTTAAATTATTTATAAATTTAACCTTTAAAGAATTTTTTGATATGCTGGCCATTGATAAAAATTTTTTCCCGAAAAAATTTTATCCCACATTAGTTATATATATATATATATATATATATATATATATATATATATATATATATATATACATTTATATATATAAGTAGTTTCAATCAAATTGTCTTTATTTAGACGGCCGTAATGTACTGATACTTGGAATCCTTGTTATTTGTTTTTATTCACTAAAATTGCTACGCAGAATTTACCGAACGGTCTTGCTGCCTCAATTTAAGTACCCAATTCAATTGAATCTCAGTTATTTTTCATATATATATATATATATATATATATTACGGAGATAGCAAGTGACCTGGTCTGAGATCGTATGTTGGAACGAAAACAGTTGCAGTGTGGAAGCTGTTTATAAGCCATTTAAGAAACATTTAGATTCACTTCAACGTTTATATTTAATTTGTCAAAATATTTTCGTCGCTTTGAGACCGCAACCTGTTCACTGACAAAATTCCGTGCTGCACAGAATTTTGTCAGTGGACAAGTCGCGGTCTCAAAGTGACAAAAATATTTTGACAAATATTATTCAAATGTTGAAGTGAATCTAACGGTTTTTGCGTGTTTCATAAATGGCTTATAGACACCTTCCACGCTGCAATTGTTTTATATATATATATACATACATGCATATATGGTGGTGGGGTTGGGATGTGTTGGGGTGGGATGTGGACGAAGGGAGTAACGATGAAGGGAGAAGGTGGGTAGGAGTGAAGAGAGGAAGTAGGTGTGAGCTGAAGAGAAGAGAGAGGAAGGGAGTCAGATGAAGATGGGAGGGTTGTTGAGCCCATGTGGCGCAAAGGAGCGAAGAGAGAAGAATATATATGAATGTATGTATAAGCAGGTCGCTTTTTCCGGCCGAACATTTCGATTCCATATTAATATCGAAATCTTCATAAATGTTTTCCCCGTGTGGCAATGCTTTAGAAAGTGGAGATTCCTTGGCTTCTTGCTAGCTTTCTTTATCAGTTTATCACAAATATGTAATAAAGTTAGCATATAGAAATGTTGGCATGAACATTTGTCTAATAATAGGTGTTATATTCTCAATGTTAGCCTGAGAGAATACATTCTCATTTAGGAATCAGTTTATTACCGTAATATTATTAGTAGAATGATGTGCGGCGAGCTGGCAGAATCGTTAGCGGTATATCGTCTGCCGCTACGTTCTGAGTTCAAATTCCGCCAAGGTCGTCTTTGCCTTTCGTCCTTTTGGGGCCGATAAATAAAATATAAATTGAGTACTGGGCTCGATGTAATTGACTTGCCACTTCTCCCAAAATTTCAGACCTTGAAAAGATTATTTTTTAGAATGTAAATATATTACACAAATACAAATATATATATATATATATATATATATATACACACACAGAGCGAATGTTTTTTTTATACGGCACCGTGTTTTACAATCCCGTAAATAATAATAATATTGGTATTTATATATAAACTTATGGCGATCACATTGCAATGACTAAGGAAAATAATCTAACAGAAGGGCATATAAGCCCTTACAGAAAAAAAGAAGGCTTCCCTATCCGCGTGGGACTCGAACCCACAACCCTTTGTTAACACGACTGTGTTACCTTTACACCAGCGTATTAGACTCCCCGTTTCTGTCAAATTTAAGAACTATATTGGTTCGTATTTGATTTTCTGTAAACAGGATTTAAAACATGGCACCGTATAAAAAAACATTCGCACCGAAAGCATATAGAAAGTTTGTTAACATAAAAACAAATTCGAACTAATATAGTTCTTAAATCTGACAGAAACGGGGAGGCTAATTCGCTGCTGTAAATATACCACTCTTAGTCACATTAACGAAAGGATGTGGATTCGAGTCCCACGCGGATAGGAAAGCCTTCTTTTTTTCTGTCGAGGGCTTATATGCCCCTTTATTAGACTATTTTCCTTAGTCATTGCAAGGTGATCGCCATAAGCTTAGAGCTTATATAAAAGTACCATCTTTATGTATATATATGTATGTATGTATATGTATGTATGTATGTATGTATGTATGTATGTATATATGTATGTATTTGTATAATATGTGTGTGTGTATATGTATATATATTTATATATGTGTGTATACATATGTATATATATATATAATATATGTACATACATATTCCTTACTTTATGAATTCATAGATTATGAAATATGTACGAGGGTCGGCTGAAAAGTTCATAGGCTGACCAAGATATTCTAAAGGAATGAGATTGAATGAGGTTTATTTTTCAAGATAGTCCTACATGCAATCCGCACACTTCTTCCATCAGTGTTGCAGTAAAGAAGTTATTATAATGTTGGTCAAAAATTTGGCAAATATGATGACATTATCACAGTGACACTAGTTACTAGCCGAATTCTTTTTTCAAGTCGGGGAATAGATAATAGTCAGGTGGGGCGCGAAATCAGAAGAATAAGAAAGGGTGATCAATCAGTTCAATGCCACAATCCCGCATAGTAGTTACCAAAAACCCAGTACTTGTGTGCCGAAGCATCGTGCAAGGCACCTTTCGTCAGTTTTCCTGAGAGGTTGGTCTTGACTGCCTTTCGTAACGACATCGGGAAGTTGGCATAGTACTATCCCTTAATGGTGTGGCCCTTTTTAAGATATTCAATAAGCTCAATTCCTTTTGCGTCCCAAAACACTGAGGCAATCACGTTCCCTGCAGGTGAAACGACATTGGCCTTCTTTGGATGAGGGATGTTCCACTGCATTGGTTCCCTTTTTGTCTCTGGCTCGAAGAGATGGACCTAACACTCATCCTAGCTTAGGAGACATACAGATAAACCGGCTAGTTATACTTTAAACCGGCTAGTTATACTTTAAACCAGCTAGTTATACTTTGAACCAGCTAGTTCTGCACCCATCGAGCGGAAAGAGGCGAAGAGTTGGCAGAGACGTTAGCACAATCCGGGCGAAATGCTTAGCAGTATTTCGTCTTGTCTTTATGTTCAAATTTCGCCAAGGTCGACTTTGCCTTTCATCCATTCGGAGTCGATAAATTAAGTGCCAGTTACGCACAGGAGTCGATATAATCGATTTAATCCGTTTGTCTGTCCTTGTTTGTCCCCTCTATGTTGAGCCCCTTGTGGGTAATAAAGAAATAAGAAACTTTTGGCATGGCAAGTTTATTGGGCAGAATGTTCGAAACTCTCTCTCTCTCTCTCTCAGGTTATGCTAATAGCATTGGCTATTTGATTTATAGTCAGACTTCTATCATCCATCAGCATGCGTTGAACATGATCAATGTTTTCCTATGTAGTGGTATCTGCAAGACGTCTAGATCTTGGGTCATCTTCAAGACTCTCTCTTCCCCCTTCAAAATTTAGCTGCCCACTTTTGCACTGTTGACAAAGCTTAAATGTCATCCGTTAATGTAACAGTCAAGTCAGCATGAATGTCGTTTTACTGCGGGTACGTGATAGCAGCACGAAGCCAAATTTTGTCGATTTTCAGGAAAAGTCGTTACCGGATAATTTTGAAAGCTTGCTTGAACAGTGTGATGTAATTTTAACAGGAAAGGAACAATGTAGTTATTAATACATAGACTTGAAATTAATGCATGCAAGATTTCACATCTCTCGCATCATTTCTTCATCGTCAGTCAATGAAATTTTAATCCCATCCGCGTGTTCTGAATAATCATCACATTTGCTGCATAATGAGCGTCACTCTAGATAAATCAGAGACAATTAAAAAGTCGGTCGCCAAGTCGTTATAAATTTAGTTTCAACTTGCTAGAATATGTGTTGCCTACCGTAACATATTCGATGCATGTATACATATGCACAAACGTTAAGATAATAAATAAACATACATGTATTCCTAAATGAACAGAAAAAAACTTTCTACACAAGTACATTAATAATGTTTAGATGGTATAACTAACAGTTAAGTAATTTTGTAATTACTTCTGTGTCTCATTTTATTGGTTGTCTGGTAAATATATGCAATGTTTAATTCATAATTTGGAGGGTTATTTCTGTCATTATTTAGTATATAGCTTTACTACAATCGCGTTACATCATTTACATCATATCAGCTAAATGATAATGGTGATCTTCGAAAGCTTGCGTAATCTCCAATTTATTCCGCCTTGTTTCTCGTCTGTTAATAGTCTCTTAATGTCACCGTTCATGTGGAAATTTCCAAGGAGTAACCGTTCTTCATTAGGACTGATTCCTGAATCTTGTAGAAGTAGGCTTGGTATTTCAAGTGGATTCTGGAATATTGATTTGTTGTGAAGGAAAAAATATCGACCGACAGATCTTTCCGAGTATTGTGTAACATTCCATGACTGCCTCAGAATAACATTATAACATTTATTTACTTCTACTGTAAATTATTTATAGCCGTTGTTGTTTAAAGTAATCTTGATCAAGTTGTTAATCATTTAATATTAATGTTTTATCTAGTTTACAGTCTGTTTTCTTCAGGCGTGTATTTTCTTCAGTTTCTGTATTTGACTAGTCTAAATTACATGTAAACTATATGTTAATGCCAAACAAACAATTCACCAAATATAAGACGAAAATGAAGTTGTAATTCATTCGAAATTGTCTGAATGGACACCACTACTTTATTGTTATAGAGAAGACATATTGTCTCCAAACTTAATTAGCATTTTTTCATTCTTAGGATTGCCATCTTTGATACGAGAGCATAAAGAATTCGATTTTTTTCCACATCATTATTTATTAGCCATAACACTTCATTGTCTCAATGTATCATTATCATTACGATATTACTGTAAGACTGTTACAGATATAATTAGTTTTTAAAAATCTATCAGCAGCATTTATAAAGTAAAATATTACAGCAGAAAACTAAGGGTGTTGCATTATAGACTCCGAGAAATGATTGAATAATTGATGTAATTATAATCACTATTATCAAGTACGGTCATTCTGGAATTACAATATCTCCTATCAAAATATGAAGCTGAAATACTGGGGCAAATATTCTCCAAACGTCAACATAAAGCTGCGGCTAAAAAAATGGTCCATTTCTGATTCATTTCAAAATAATGTTCTTTAAATGAAACGTCAGGAAGTTTAGTTATTCCTTCGTATATGAAAAATTTAGATAGATACTTTGATTATCTCCAAACATATAGTTATATTGTCCTGAATATCGTAGACTTGGTATTCCAAATGGTTTCTGGAATATTAATAGATTTTGAAATGTCTCTTGATGTTAGAAATTAATGCCATAAGGCGCAGGAATGGTTGTGTGGTAAGTAGCTTGCTAACAAACCACATGGTTCCAGGTTCAGTTCCACTGCGTGGCATCTTGGGCAAGTGTCTTCTGCTATAGCCCCGGGCCGACCAATGCCTTGTGAGTGGATTTTGTAGACGGAAACTGAAAGAAGCCTGTCGTATATATGTATATATATATATATATATATATATAATATATATATATATATATATGTATGTGTGTATGTTTGTGTGTTTGTCCCCCTAGCATTGCTTGACAACCGATGCTGGTGTGTTTACGTCACCGTCACTTAGCGGTTCGGCAAAAGAGACCGATAGAATAAGTACTGGGCTTACAAAGAATAAGTCCCGTGGTCGATTTGCTCGACTAAAAGGCGGTGCTCCAGCATGGCCGCAGTCAAATGACTGAAACAAGTAAAAAGAGTAAAAAAAAGAGAGTATATTCTTTCTTATTGAATGTTACTTTTCTTCTTTTCGTTGTTGCTATTGCTTGTATTTACGTTTAGCAAAACTGAGTGGTAACTTTTCAGAAAAGGGTCGTTGTTGGTATTATTGTTAGTTCCTTCTCGAGCCACACTTGGCTCATAGGGGCCGGTTTCCCGGTTTCTTTGGCGTATAGGTTCCACAACTGGACGGAGCACCGACACCGGTCCGTCGCAGGTGAACTCCTTGATGCAGGAGGAACAAGTGAGAGAAAGTTGTAGCGAAAGAGTCAGCAAAATTTCGCCATTAACTTCTGCTAGAGCGGCGTAGAGCATAGGGTGTTTCGCTCATTCTGAGATTCGAACCTTCGATCCCTCAACAGCAAGTCCGCTGCTCTAACTACGAGGCCATGTGCCTTCACTTTCAGAAAACGGGTCGTGATACTAATTCACAAACTCTACATACGAATATACTTACATGTTCAAGATAGTAAATAAATAATATGATATAGCAATTTAGCAGACTTAAATGAAATATTGTAATATTAGTTACAT
>NC_043006.1:12566565-12614065 GCF_006345805.1 Octopus sinensis | reverse complement strand
TAAATTTTGTGATATATTTTGGAAATATTGTTGTTTACCTTACATATTTCTTACAAGGAAAATATATTTGAGATTCTCTTCGTTTCGTTTAGAGTGCAATAACTTATTACCTCGCATCATGGTGCTCCATTATAAATAATTTTTCTTTATAGTTCTATATGAAAACTAAAACTCTTCCTATCCATACTTAATATATCTTCTAATATTTTACTTGTAGTGCTTCCTTCTCTTTTCCTTACAATCTCTCGCACTTGATATTTCTTTTTCGCATTTGAATATAATACAAATATTCTTTACCTATGCGTTTTCAAAACATAAGCTTTTAAAGAATACTTGAATGTTAACAATAAATTGCATTTCGCTGAGCAAAATACATCATTCGTTTGATAAGCTCGAATAGAGACAAAAATATCCATCCACAATTAATCATATTCATTTTGATTGAATATCATATATATGTACACATTTACACCCCCCACACACACAAACACACACGGCTTTGTGGCTGTGTGGTAAGGAGCTTTCTTCCCAACCACGTGGTTCCGGGTTCAGACCCATTACCTGTAATGAAATGGAAATAAATATTGTTTCAGTTTAAGTATTTCGATCAGTTCATAACATTGAAGTTTTGATATTAGAATATTTAAAAGCAAAAGAATTGAAAGGGGTGAATAAAGTACGATAAGATCCTAATAATATTTAGTCTCAATCCACAAACTTCTGTAATTTTGAGGTCTATTGTGAGATTTATACAATCTCTAACAAGAACAAATTTACGATTCTTTGTCTGGGTTAAGTCATGTGCACTTGTATCTTCGAGATATCCAATTAAATACTTTTATAATTAATGTACGCATTTTAGACTCAATTAGTTCCCGTCATTTAATAACCTATAATTAGAGCGAAAGATATACCATATCTCTTCCAAGCATAGATTACACTTCGATTTGCCAATAGTATACGTTGAGGCGCTTCTAAAAATTATCCATTTGCTATCACATAGGTTCTACATCAAAGTATTTTAGAACACTTATACACTTATCCAGCGGAAATGCGTATCGGATTGGAATTTAATGAGAATTATACTGTAATAAAGAAATTTTGCAGATATATAAATCTCCATCCTTCTTTATATTATGTGTATATATGTCTGTACGTATAAGAATATATATCCATATATTTATACGCATCTGTACACACATACACACACACGCCTACATGTATATCTACATATACTTATAAGTACACACATACATATGTATATATATTTGTATATATACACGTATGTATAAATATATATATGCATATACACACATATATATGCTATACATATACACATAACATACATATATGTGGTTATATATATATATATGTATATATGATTACACACACACAAACACGCGCACATACATGCACAAAAAATACATACACACACATATATATATATGTGTGTGTATATATATGTGTCTATATATATATGTGTGTATATATATATGTGTGTATATATATATATGTATATATATTATATATGTATATATATGTATATATAATATATATGTATATATATGTATATATATATATGTGTGTATATATATGTATATATATATGTGTATATATATGTATATATATCTGAGAATCTTCTTTATAAATGAGGAAAGGTAATGAGGTTTATATTATTTTTTAATATTTTAGAGATTGATCACATTCAAAGTGATTTCTTAATTGTAAAATATTTTCAAATACAAATTCTCTGAGATATATTGAGTGCAGTTCAAGGTTACTGCTTACTTCATGAATAAAAAAAGATGTATAAGATAAGAAAATCGATTTCCTTACATAAAAATATAACAAAGATGCGAGCGATGTAAGTGAGCACTGCTTATCCCTTCCTGAAGACGTTTAGTTTTGCGATTGATATCAATGATCCGAAAGGCAATCGTTACGAATATTTCTTGACAAAAGTTCATCCTTCAGTAACCATGAATCAAAGCTTCCGATTTCCTCTGAATGAGGAAGAATAACACTTATACCTATTTCTTTACTTCCCACAAGGGGCTAAACACAGAGAAGACAAACAAGGACAGACAAATGGATTAAGTCAATTATATCGACCCCAGTACGTAACTGGTACTTATTTCATCGACCCCGAAAGGATGAAAGGCAAAGTCGACCTCGGCGGAATTTGAACTCAGAATGTAACGGCACACGAAATACCCATTTCTTTACTTCCCACGAGGGGCTAAACACAGAGGGACAACAAGGCGACAAACGGATTAAATTAAGTCGATTGTATCGACCCCAGTGCGTAACTGGTACTTAATTTATCGACCCCGAAAGGATGAAAGGCAAAGTCGACCTCGGCGGAATTTGAACTCAGAATGTAACGGCACACGAAATACCCATTTCTTTACTACGCCCAAGTGGCTAAACACAGAGAGGCCAAACAAGGACAGACAAACGGATTAAGTCGATTATATCGACATCAGTCCGTAACTGGTACTAATTTAATCGACCCCAAAAGGATGAAAGGCAAAGTCGACCTCGGCGGAAATTGAACTCAGAACGTAACGGCAGACGAAATACCTATTTCTTTACTACCCACAAGGGGCTAAACACAGAGAGGACAAACAAGGAGAGACAAACAGATTAAGTCAATTATATCGACCCTAGTGCGTAATTGGTACTTAATTTATCGACCCCGAAAGGATGAAAGGCAAAGTCGACCTCGGCGGAATTTGAACTCAGAACGTAATGGCACACGAAATACCCATTTCTTTACTACGCCCAAGTGGCTAAACACTGAGAGGACAAACAAGGATAGACAAACGGATTAAGTCGATTGTATCGACCCCAGTCCGTAACTGGTACTTATTTAATCGACCCCGAAAGGATGAAAGGCAACGTCGACATCGGTGGAAATTGAACTCAGATCGTAACGGCAGACAAAATACCAATTTCTTTACTATCCACAAGGGGCTAAACACAGAGAGGTCAAACAAGGACAGACAAACGGATTAAGTCAATTATATCGACCCAAGTGCGTAACTGGTACTTGATTTATCAACCCCGAAAGGATGAAAGGCAAAGTCGACCTCGGCGGAATTTGAACTCAGAACGTAACGGCAAACGAAATACCTATTTCTTTACTACCCACAAGGGGCTAAACACAGAGAGGTCAAACAAAGACAGACAAACGGATTAAATCAATTATATCGACCCCAGTGCGTAACTGGTACTTATATAATCGACCCCGAAAGGATGAAAGGCAAAGTCGACCTCGGTGGAATATGAACTCAGAACGTAACGGCAGACGAAATATCTTTCTTTACTACCCACAAGGGGCTAAGCACAGAGAGGACAAACACAGAGAGACAAACGGATTAAATCGATTATATCGATCCCAGTGCGTAACTGGTACTTATTTAATCAACCTCGAAAGGATGAAAGGCAAAGTCGACCTCGGCGGAATTTGAACTCAGAACGTAACGGCAAACGAAATACCTATTTCTTTACTACCCACAAGGGGCTAAACACAGAGAGGTCAAACAAAGACAGACAAACGGATTAAATCGATTATATCGATCCCAGTGCGTAACTGGTACTTATTTAATCAACCTCGAAAGGATGAAAGGCAAAGTCGACCTCGGTGGAATTTGAACTCAGAACGTAGCGGCAGACGAAATACTACTAAGCATTTCACCCGGCGTGCTAATGTTTCTGCCAGCTCGAAGAATAACACTTATACCATTAAGGTTTACACCGATGCGAACCCCAAGATAATGAAAGACGTTCCAACCATGACCATTTCATCTAGAAAAACATAATTTGACCACTTCGCGTACATGAAATGAATTATACTGTAATGCTTACAACCACTGGCTCAGGATGAACTTCCTACAAATAAGCAGGAGTACTGATTTTGTATATTTACATATATTTCAATGAAAATATTGTCATAATGTGGCGATTTTGGGATTCGTTTGGTGTCAGTGCAGGACCTCCGGAAACGAGATGGTTTATTGTTTCATCAAATGTATCACATAATCTGCATTTAGGATCAGAACCGTTTTGAAGAACGTTAGCTTGGTAGTTTTTGTTAAGCAAGCTTTGATCTTTTGCCGCCCATACGAAACCTTCAGTCACTGCTTTATCATCATCATCATCATCGTCGTCATCGTCGTCATCGGCAGCAGCAGCATCAGAGCGGTGAGCTGCCACAATCGTTGGCATTCTGGACAATCGCTTCTTGGTATTCCGTCCGGATTCTGAGTTCAAATTTGGCCAAGATCAACTTTGCTTTTCACCATTTCGGGGCCGATAAAATAGGTACCACTTGAACACTCGGGTCTATAAAATAGGCTAATCCTCTTCCTTAAAAGTTCCTATCTTGTGTGTATAGCAGAAAGAATTATTATAATCATCTATTGTTAATACTACCATATTTGCTTTAGTCTGCTTTTAACAAAACAATCCCACACCGGTTTCTTCTGAATATGGTTTTTACAACAATATTCAATACGTGTGTAGATTTTCTTGGGAGTCAGTTAAATCTGATTTGAGAGAGATTTGTCATTTCTAGGAAGACATGTGATCGCATAGATTTTCCCCATATTTACTTTCTTACAGACAAGCTGTTTATTTCGTCTTTTAATAGCATAAGCGAATAAACCAAGTTTTCAAATATTTGATGAGGGCGCAGGAGTGGCATTCTTCTATGAGCCTAACTACAAGCAATTTCTCAAGGAAGAAACCCAGACAAACGGTCAGGCAAAGATAAAACTCTGAGAAATGAGAAAAACCGACTCCAATACAGGACTGGTTCATTGTTTGTCAACTTGGATAGGGGTAAAGTTATCATCGGCGTAATTTGAACTCAGAGCGCATTGTTTTGGAACAATTATCAGAGATCGACCTCTCCAACTCTCTTAAAATTCTGCCGACTAGCCTCCCAACTCAGTATGTTACTGCCATTTCATTAACAATTCTGTGCAATGAAAGACAAATATAACTAGTTGTGATTCGAAATCGTAACCACGACAAATAAAACGCATTATTATGAAACATGTAGGGAGAGGCTCGACTACATTAGTACTCGCATGAAGCCCAGAATATTTAATTAAATCAGATTATGGAACTAATCTCACTTTTTGAAATGCAGCATGCAGCGTACACAAGGCATTCTCTCGCTCTATTCTGTGACGATTTACTTCTGAATCACAAAGGAATGCTTAAAGAGAACACAGTATCATTTCTTGAACAACAGCAGGCAGGATTAGTTTATAGTTATTCTATATTACCCTGGAAGCAAAATAAATATTATTTCTTGGACATACTTAAAACTACGGGATTTGTTTCTATAATATTCATGTAGGCACATATAAGCGTACATATTCTCCCACACAAGGACACACGCATATATGTCTCTAGTTATCAGTATGTATGTATATTTTGAGTATATTAAATATACACACATATGTATGTACATATATATATATATGTATATATATATATATATATATGTTATATAGTTGTGTATGCACCTATACACGCGCACGTGCCTACGCATGGAGAACTAGATGAATTACATGCGTGTGTGTATGGGCTTTCAAAGAAGGAGCAGTAATCAATCGTTGACAAAACTATAAGACACATGAAAGGAGAGATGTCTCTGATATTTAAAACCAGTGAGAAACTAGAATAGCGGTATGGATCGTACGTGTTCTTTAATATGATATATTCTCAGTATTAGTTATAAGCATGTAGGTGTATATTTCTATAATCATGTGATACTTTATTAAAAATAATGCTTTTGGCAGTTTACAACGTATCCTTTAACAATTTGCAGCTTGCTGTTATAGCTTTTATGAGCAGATTGTTTGATGTTAATGTTTTCTGCTCCAGCTTTTGTTACAGCTGTCTCGACAATATTAAATATTTTCTACTTTAATGCAACGGCTGACAACGAAATAAACAGGGAAATGGCTACACTCTGCCTATGCCAAGACCAATATCCACCTGTCTCTTCATATATATATATATATATATATATATATATATATATATATATATATATAGAAAGATGAATGCAGATTAATCAAAAGTTTAACCGATACCTTGGTAGCAAAAATCACAGCAGAAGAAAGCACGGTTGGAGGTACAACCATATGGTGTTGCAACCGTGCGTTGGTGCGGATAATTGAATTTTAATATTATTAGTGAATTGAAGAAATGGAGTTGAACGAAGATTGAACAGAAATCCTTTTATTGCATTCTACACGTGTTTCGAAAGCCACAATTTACCAAATTCCGATTCAATCGGAATTTGGTAAATTGTGGCTTTCGAAACACGTGTAGAATGCAATAAAAGGATTTCTGTTCAATCTTCGTTCAACTCCATTTCTTCAATTCACTAATAATATATATATATATACACACACACATATATATATATATTATATATATATATTATATATATATTATATATATATATATTATATATATATATATATATTATATATATATTATATATATATACATATATATATTATATATATATATATATTATATATTATATATATATATACATATATATATATATGTTTGTATGTATAACGAGAACACGAATGACGTTTAAAATTTACTGATGTTATCATACATTACATTATCACATGCAATCAAACATCTTCAAGTAAGACGTCAAACAGGTGAGATTTGATAAATGAAACGGACAAATCTGACGTAAACATGAAATATGTGTGTGTGTATGAGTATATATATGTATGAATATATATATATATATATTATATATATATATTATATATATATTATATATATACATAGGCGCAGTTGTGGCTGTGTGGTAAGAAACGTGCTTCCCAACCACATGGTTCCGGCTTCAGTCCCACTAAGTGGGACCTTGGGCAAGTGTCTTGTCCTGTAGCCTCGGGCCGACCAAAGTTATGTGAGTGGATTTGGTAGACGGTATAAAGGTTGAATTGAATTTCCTCCTTTAATAGGGAGGCTGAATTAAGTTTCGTCTTTTAATTTCGCGGACCTCCTAAATCCTACTCTGCTATTTCGTTTATTGAGTCCTTTGTAAAAAAAAATTGTTTATACTTCTTGTACTAATGAGTACTGTGATTAAATTAATTAATTTAGTTATTTCTTTTCAACCATGAATTTGCATGATTTTTATATCCCTGTTCGATCGTCTACATATATATACACATATGTATACATGTATGCATGAACTAGAAAAGCACTCGGAGATTGCAGATCTCCGCCAAGCAGTTCATTTCCACCCATATACATACATATACACCCATATACGTCGCCAAGTTCCCAAACCAACGCTGGCAAAAAACATAACCTCCTTGGCGGGGTTAAAAGAAATAACACAGCCATATGATTTTTAAAAAGAAACACTTAAAAACAGGAATCAACTGAAGCAGTTATAATACATCAATGGCAACAAGAAGCTAGTTTCGCCATATAACTAAAAAGAAACAACAATTACCTAAAACTTGAGTGATGCACACACAGTGCGAGTAAAATTACTAATAGAGAAAACGAAAATAAATTTTGAAAACACCAATGCCACCATAGGTTACGTAGAAACGATGTACTTGTTTTCAAGGGAGATAATCAAAGAACATAACGTTGTAATACTTCATGTAAAGTAAATATAACAAATGAAAAATCCTTCAAGAATCCCTAAAACTTCCCGGATCACTACCAAAATTTCATCATCTGTTCCTTGTGTCATTACCAACGTTTCTCGCATGTTTCATCAGATACCGTTCATAACTTTTTGAGCTATTTTGCCCACAGTCGGACAGACGGACAAACCAATGGCGATGAAAACATAATCGCCTTCCTTGGCGGAGGTAATTAAAATTCTCTTACAATTTAAGATCTCTTCTCAATTTTTAACAAATTTGGTGTGTTTTAAGAAATTCCTTTCTATAAATTCACAAGACCACACACACACACACACACACACACACACACACATACGCATTTATATACACATATATATTTGTAGTTGAAGATCATATTACTCTCATACACACATAGCCGTATAGTGCAGATTATAATGGTTGTCCGTTAAAAGAAAAAGAAACACAATTTCATATTAGCTGAGTAAATATATAAAGCGTATAACATAGGAAGATAAATATCACTTAATAACAGGAAATTATGCAAGAAAACAAACAAGAAGTAGAGTTATGTAAGCTTGAAGTATCATTACACAGGTCGTTAACTTAATTTACTTTCGTAGAAGATTCTGTGAATCAATTAAAACAATTATTTTCACATAAGGATATTTTAGTGTAGTTCCGTAATGTTGAAATAGAGGAAGAAGTAGGGAGGTAAGAAATCTCGTGTGCTACTACATGGGTAAGATAAAAGGGCCATAAAGGGTGTAGGTAAGAGACATTTGTGATATAATCTTCCATATTACTCTCTCTCTCTCTCTTTTACTATTTTACTTGTTTCAGTCATTTGACTGCGACCATGCTGGAGCATCGCCTTTTAATCGAGTAACTCGACCCCGGGACTTATTCTTTTGTAAGCCCAGTACTTATTCTATCAGTCTCTTTTGCCGAACCGCTAAGTAACGGGGACATAAACACACCAGCATCGGTTGTCAAGCAATGCTAGGGGGACAAACACAGACACACAAACACACACACGCATATATATATATATACATATATACGACGGGCTTCTTTCAGTTTCCGTCTACCAAATCCACTCACAAGGCTTTGGTCGGTACGAGGCTATAGTAGAAGACACTTGCCCAAGGTGCCACGCAGTGGGACTGAACCCGGAACCATGTGGTTGGCACAAGGTATATGGTATTTTCGCACTAGCTAATTATCTCAATTTAACCTCTAATTGTTTTAATCTTCCTTAGACGGTGTTTTTGCTGCCCTCAAATATACACCATCTGCCATTGTATTCCAAGATATGTTTTGTTCGATCTCTCCTTAATCATTTATTCTTCACAATCGCAATAAACTGTAGATATTGATATTAACCTAAATATTAGTTTGCTATCTTTGAATTCATTAAAAATATTACTTGATATTTATATACTCATTCTCTTTATTTAAAATTCATTTCGTCTAAATTCTTCATAAACTTCCCATACGGTTTGTTTTCACTAAATATAATATCTCAAAAATGAATGTATGTCTGTGTTTATACATACATAGACTTTTACACAAATACAAATAAGCACTCATATATGTCTGTCTGAATGCATGTATGGATGGCCGGATGGATGAATGGATGGAACGAGGGAGGAACGCATGCATGCATTGCTATACGTCGCCATTCTTTATAAACACAAATCAAAATTCATTCCATTTCACAAACACTACACAGTATACAACATCTATATTCCCTTTCCTTTCGCGTTCTCATGCGAACCTTCTCTTTCCTTTCTATATTGAAATATCCTATTTCTTATGTGTGCTTGTATGAAAGTTATCTCTCTTCATCGAACTCTCCTTTTTCTTTCTTTATTCAAGATTAATAAATGCAGAAGTTTTGAAACTTAGTGTTAATTTATTTTTAAAACTCCTTCGCCCACCATATTTTAAATACATTTTTTAAAACTCCTTCGCCCACCATATTTTAAATACATTCGTTGAGCTCTTTCATCAATGAGTAATAGGTAATGAAACACCTTGTATTTCACAGCAATGCACAATTATATATGCTTTTATCTATGTACGCATGTATGTATGTATGTATGTTTGTTTGTATGTATGTATGTATGAATATACGTTAGTATATAAGTAATAATGTATGTAAGTATATATTTAAATAGGAATGTTTATGTATGTGTAAATGTATCTATTGTGTGTTTATGTATATATTCGACACAACCGCCACAATCTAGAAACCCTTAAACTATAAGAGACTATAAGGGAACTAGAATTTCAATGGAGGACATCTTAGAGTCACGAGAATGTAAGATGCAAAAGCTTAACAGTCAAGAGGCTCATCAATTGATGCAACCATCGGTTGCCTGAATTCAAAATACATTTCTTAAGAGTTGATTTTAAGTTAAAAAAAATACAAAATATACACCCACACGCACATACATACGTACACACATACACACACACACACACACACACACAAACATACATATATATAAGTAATATATATATATACATGTATATATATATATATATATATATACATGCATATAAACATATATATACATGTATATATATATATATACATACATATAAACATATATATATATATATGTATATATATATATATACACATACATATAAACATATATATATATATATATGTATGTATATATATATATATATATATATATACATATATATATATATATACACACATACATATAAACATATATATATATATATATATATATATATATATATATATATGTATGCATTCATACATATAAACATATATATATATATATATATATATACATGTGTGTATGTGTGTTTGTGTGTGTATGTATGTATGTATTTATATTCTTAAGGTTAAGTTTCTTGTAATTATTGCAATGTAAAAGCGTTATTTCGAACTGAAAATACGTCATAATATGCATTGTATTACCATACACGAGTGAAATGGCGAACAATAACACTGACAGAGTAAAAATTTCAATCGATAATAATATTTGAAATCTGGAACTTACCTAATGGTAATTCTTAATGGAATCCTACTTCTGGTCTGATATGTCTAACTACTCTCTATGTGAATATACATATGATAATAGAATGAACACTTCGATTATTCAAAAATCCCTTGAATTATAATGGAATATATTTGAAGATCTTCAGATTGTAGAATCGTTAAAGGTGTTGGACAGCTACTTCAAGGTTCGGCGTTTCGTATCTATCATTGGTATTGCATTTATACTTGTTGTTTCTGTTATTTTATTTGTTTTCATTGGTGGTGGTGGTCGTGGTGAACAGTGCCTTGGTCATACCTGATCTCGTAAACTTATGACCGAGGTTGTTCCGTCCGTAACCATTTTCATTTATTTAGTGATAGCCTGTATACATACATATACATACACATATACATACATATGCATATGCGTGCTTACACACACATAGACATAAACACACACACATACACTCACACGAACACATATACAGGACCTTAAGACGACAGGGTGTTATTTCAGAGGGATTTAACTGCTGTTTCTAACCGCTAAATAGCGTATCTCACAAACATACGTACACAAGCACAACGTGAGTGTGTAAGTGTATGTGTGTGTGTGTGTGTGTGTGTGTGTGTGTGTTATATACAAATGCATTTTTACATATTTTTCTGTTTACCTGCGTAATTTTATTTTACTTGCATGACACTTTCTCTATAAGAGGAAAATAGTCTCATCTGTAGGTTGTCCAAAGGTAACACTATGGAAAAAAAGTATGTTATATTGATCTTTGAGTAATTCTCTTTAAAAATATCTTGACTAAAATGAAATTTCGTAAACATTTCTTGTGGATTTTGGTAGATTTGACAAACATTTCAAGGTGAATTTTGTGATTTGATTAATCTCTTAAGAAATTTAACTTTATGAAAGAAAGAAAAATAATTATAAGGTATATAATAATCAACTTTGGATTCAACTAAGTTATAGAATGAACTTCAAGTGCTCGTGACGGGTAATAGTTCTAGGAATCACTGTCTTAGAGGGTGCGTGATTGGTTGTAAATGAACTTCTTGGAAGCGTTCACAACAGTATATTTTGGTACTAATACAGAATTGGAGTGTGTTTGTAATGGCTGTTAGCTTATAAAGCATTACTAGAAGATATGTCGAGTACAAAACGTCTCATCTATAAACGGAATTGTATCTTGGATATATTTGGAGATTTATTTCAGTAATTGTTATAGTCATACGTGTGTTGGTGATTGTTGAAGAGCATGAATCAAGATCCGTGATAGCGTTTAAGTCACAATTTTGTGTGGGATCAGGTAATGTTTCTTTATATCTTGTTTGAATTTTCCTCTAATCTGTTAGAGTGTTGTTCCTTCTGGCACGTATGCGATCGAAGCAATTGATATGAATTATTATCCTATCTTTGATCCTATACATGGAATCTCTTTGTATTCGTTAATAATGTTTTGTTTAAGTTCTGCGCACTTGTCCGAAAATAGAGGTTACACATAGATAAGAGAGTTCAAAAAAATATATCTCTAGTTTGTAGGAAGGAAAGGAGGTAAAATTATTGTGAGCGAAGAGAAAACGTTTAGGCGAAAATAGAAATAGTGTAAAATTTTGAAATATTGAATATGTATCGAGGCTTAAATAAAGTAAAAAAAATATAAAAAGAATTTCACAGGATAAAAGATGGTGGCTAAAAAGAAATATTAAGCAACAATAACTTTTTAATAGATAAAGAGCAAGATAAAGAAGACAAAAGCGACGAAATAAACAAATAAGATGAAAGACAAAGACAGATAAAAGATACAATACCAACTCTATAGGCAAAAAGAAAAAAAACGGCAAAGAAATGAAATGAAGAATAAAATGTTAATGTAGTAAATAAAAGAAAGTAATTGAAAGGGAAAGAAATCATAAAAGATATAATATAAAAGATAAAAGAACGAGAAATAAATGGTTGGAAATAAAAATAAATGCGGCATAAATATTGAGGAAGACGGCTTATATAAGAACAAATATTCAAACGCCCCAAGTTAAAGATGAAGAGTTCAATAAGAAGTTCGATGTTTAATGATATATATAAATTTGTAATGACCCTTTTTATTTGCTTTGGTGCGCTAGGGTCAACTTTGTCTTTCATACTTCTGGGGTTGATAAAATTAAATAAAACTGGTCTAGTAAATTGGCCAATGGCATCGACTACTAATCCTCACATCATAAAATTGCTGACCGTGTGTCAAAATCAGAAAAATAAACACGGGTGAAATGGGGAGAATCATGGAATATTTCTTCCAGTTCTTTGCAAATCTCAGTTCAAAACCCGCTGAAACAGACTTTGCATGTCATCCTTTTTCTGTTTTCCTTTTATCGACACAGAGTTTGAAATGCCTTTAAGCAATTTTCCAGCGTTCTAGCAAGTCTACCAGTTCACCACATCATCATAATAACAATAATGTTTTCAAATTGTTTAAAAAATTGTTTATATCGACCCCAGTTCCTGACTGCTACTTATTTCATCGACCTAAAAAGTATAACAGGTAAAGTCGATCTCGGCAGAATTTGAGCTCAAAGCGTAAGACGGACGAAATGCCACCTTACTTAATAATAATAATAATAATAATAATAATAATAATAATAATAATAATAATAATAATAATGATAATAATAATAATAATGATAATAATAATAATAATAATAATAATAATAATAGTAATAATAATAATAGTAATAATAATACTAGTAATAATAATAGTAGTAATAATAAAAGTAGTAATATTAATAGTAATAATAATAATAGTAATAATAATAATAGTAATAATAATAATAATTATAGTAATAATAATAATAGTAATAATAATAATAATAATAGTAATAATAATAGTAATAATAATAATAGTAATAATAGTAATAATAATAGTAATAATAATAATAGTAATAATAATAATAGTAATAATAACGGTAATAATAATAATAGTAATAATAGTAATAATAATAGTAATAATAATAATAGTAATAATAGTAATAATAATAGTAATAATAATAATAGTAATAATAGTAATAATAATAATAGTAATAGTAATAATAATTTGGAACAAGGTCAGTAATTTTGATTGGTAGGCAAAGCAGTCCAGTTTAGCTAGTACTTATTTACAATTGATACCGCAACATCATGAGATGAAAGGATGGGTCTATATGAGCAGAAGACTATGCATGGATAAGTTACCAGAAAGCTCCGTCATGATAGTAACATCGATCATCAAAACATTTTATCATGGACGAATAGCCGGATTACTACCAACTCTCTGAAGGGCATGCGTTTGCAATCCAGGAACAGGAAATATCCACCAAGCACCTGATGCAGAAGAGAGATAGAGATGTAGAAAAAGTTGTAAAATGTGACAACCAATGCAGACTTTGCGGAGTTCACACTGAAGATATCACCTACATCATAAGCAGTTGCTCGAATATATCATCACAGTATAATCTACCGATGAGACATGACATTGTAGGTAAGATGCTCTCTAATGAAATCCGTTAGAAAGTTAATCCCAAGGACAAAGAAACAAAAAGCCACAATATGGCAGAAGCCATAACCACTCATAATATAGGCACAACAGACCTAATATAATGATTTAGGATGCCGAAGAGAAACTGTGTACAATTGTGGAAATTAGTTGCCCAGCGGATGTTAACATAAAGCTGAAGATCAGTGAAAAAGAAAACACCTATGCTGAACTATTGAGAAATCTGCTGTTACTCTATCCAGATTACAAGTTCAGGTTTATACCTGTAATTATTGGGGCCGTGGGATATGTAACACACTGCCTAAATACCAATCTTGAGAAATTAGGCTTCTCAAAACCAGAAAGGAAAAAACTAATTCGAAGACTACAGATCCAATCCATCACTGGAACTGTAAACATTAGTAAAACTTTCCAGATTTATCATTTAAATATATATCAGCACGTGTGATATGTAACTATATGTATAAGAATATATACATAAAACATTCAAATCTGCGCATGCATACATACATAATACAAACATACATACGCACATACATACATACATAATAGGCGCAGGAGTGGCTGTGTGGTAAGTAGTTTGCTAACCAACCACATGGTTCCGGGTTCAGTCCCACTGCGTGGCATCTTGGGCAAGTGTCTTCTGCTATAGCCCCGGGCCGACTAATGCCTTGTGAGTGGATTTGGTAGACGGAAACTGAAAGAAGCCTGTCGTATATATGTATATATATATATATATATATATATATATAATATATATATATATATATATATATATATATATATATATATATGTAGGTCCCGGGTTGATTCGGGGTTAGCCACAGTAAATAAGGTACTCAATACATAGCAGAGTAAAATTAATTTATTATATAGAAGGAGCTTCTACAGGACTAGAACTGTTTCATTCAAGAGAAATCATCAGTTTCCTGATGATTCTCTTGAATGAAACAGTTCTAGTCCTGTAGAAGCTCCTTCTATATAATATATATATATATAATATATATATATATATATATAATATATATATATATATGTATGTGTGTGTGTTTGTGTGTCTGTGTTGTCCCCCTAGCATTGCTTGACAACCGATGCTGGTGTGTTTACGTCCCCGTCACTTAGCGGTTCGGCAAAAGAGACCGATAGAATAAGTACTGGGCTTACAAAGAATAAGTCCCGGGGTCGATGTGCTCGACTAAAGGCGGTGCTCCAGCATGGCCGCAGTCAAATGACTGAAACAAGTAAAGGAGTAAAAGAGTAAAAGAGTAAAAGAGTAAAGAGTATACATACATACATACATACATACATACATACATACATACATACATACATACATACATGCATACACACATACAAGCAAAAATACCCTGTTGTTGATGTTGAAATTCCAGTGAAGAAACCTTCGATCTAAGTTAGAACCCCGTTCTTTCTCTGTTGGCAAGAAATCACGAAATAAACTGGATAATGACATACACACATACATACATATATACATATATACATTCCGCAGTGTTCGTTTAGTTTAAAACGAACACATTTTTTATATGCCTACATATAAAAAAAAAACCCGAATTACACAGAATAGAAATGACAGCAGGAATTAAAGGGGTTGAGTGAGTAAGAGTCTTAGGGGTCCAACAGCTGTTGTACTCGTAAAAGTCTTACTCATCCCATTTAATTCCTGATGACATTTTTATTCTGTGTAAGTCGCCCTTTTTTTATATGTTTACATATATATATATCTTTTTTGTATTAAACGTATTGAATATTTTTTTGAATATTAAAGAGACGTCAGCACGCCGGACAAAATGCTTAGCAGTATTCCGTTTGTCTTTGCGTCCTGAGTTCTAATTCCGCCGAGGTGGACTTTGCCTTTCATCATTTCGGAGTCAATAAATTAAGTACCAGTTGCGTACTCGGGTCGATGTAATCGACTTGCCCTTTCCCCCCTCCAAGATTTCAAACCTTTTGCCTATAGTAGAAAAGATCATTTTTTTGAATGAAAATATATCACATAAAAGTTTATCCTCTCCCCGAAAATTTAAGGCCTTGTGCCTAGAGTAGAAAAGAATATTGTTATTGGCTATAAATAACAATAAGTTATACTCTGTGTTCAGGTTAAATTTGACGATATTTTATGTCTCCACTTTGTCAGAAACAGCTTGATGCGTTGCTGAAGAGTCAGTGGCGTTGGCGAGTACGAATATTAAGGTTGTTGTTGAGAAAAAATTAACGGACAGGGAGTGCTGGAAGCCATCTGACTAGTGGAAAACGTTTACCTGTATCAAGATGATTCGAGCAGGATTCAAAGTGCCGACATCATGCTGAATGCACTCTGTAAAGACTGTGAAACCTGACATGGACAGCTGCAATGGTGACTACGAAGCCGTGGCCAGCAGGAAAGGTTACAGCAGGAGTTCTAGCTTCATGCGTACAACGTGAATCTGCCCCACATCTTTGAGCAAGGCCTTTGGCCAAATTCAGATGACTATTTGTAGCTGCTGGAGACTGGTCAATCTGTGACTTAAGAGGATTTCTATTAAAGGGCCATATATATATATGGCAGCAATATTTGGCTCCTTGCTATACTTCCGGAAGAAGTCTGAAGTGGTTGTCAAAGAATATTACGACTTCACCAGCACCAATTTCTGGCTTCCTAATTACCCTGGTTGTAATCCAATGGATTACTATATATGGGACGCTGTTCAGATGGACACCAACCATGGCTGCGCTGATAGCTATGATGAAGGAGCTATTCTCAGATTTTCTCAGAGACAAGTGAAAAACGCATGCACCAGGCTCCAGAGTCATCATGAGGATCTACTAGATGTTGAAGGCATCTCCTATGAGCAAACTGTTGTCTTCTAGCCATAATCTATTTGATATTTTCTTTTGATTTTCAAAATAGTTGTATTTGTGAATGAAATACTGTGCTCTCTCTTCTTTTTATGCAAACTGTCGTAGTTAGCCCGAACAACCTTTCAATTCTTTTGTTAACTTCGAATTTGTCATGTTAAAATTTGAAAATTATGATTTTGTTCATGTTGCATAATATTATATTTGGTCATCTTTTATTTATGGCCTGCTAATATGCTACGCAATATTACCAGAATATACTACCTTTAAATACATGCATGCATACATACATACATACATAGATGTATATATTCATATATATATATTTATATATATATATATATAATATATATATATATTATATATATATATATATATATATTATTTATATATATATATTTATATATATACATATACATTTATATATATATATATACATACATATATATTTATATATATACATATAAATTTATATACATATATATTATGTATATATATATTATATATATATATATAAATTTATATACATATATAATATGTATATATATATATATATATATATATACATATACATTTATATACATATATATATGTATATATATATATATATATATATATATACATATATGCGGATGTGAGTGTGTGTATACATACGCTGGCATAGTTGTGTAAGGTTAGTTTATATGTTTCTAGCTGTTCTCTGTTATGTGTCCCTTTCAAGGAAATCATAATACACGCAACATTTCTAAATCTATTGGCGTATAAAGACATCGTGTTTGGTATGAATTTATGCGGGAATTAAAATAGACAATGATATCATAAAAACAGAGATATCATGAATTTATGAATCGTAAAATATAATTAATATATGCAAGATTTCACAAATTCGATGTAATTACTATGTTAAAGAATTTATATTCGGAGAACATATAATTAACATTTATGCGTATCAAAATCACATGTCGTTATGAATTTTCTGCAAGAAATGAAACATATCTGTAATATATAAATAATAATAATAATGATAATAATAATAATAATGATAATAATAATAATAATAACAATAATAATAATAATAATAATAATAATAATAATAATAAATAATAATAATAATTACCTGTGAATTTGCGTGTGTAATCTGGGAATGCATACGATAACCTTCTCTGCTCTAGGTGTACGGAAAACACTCGTCGAGAAAGGGAAGAAAATTTGAAGAAAGAAGGAAAAATAATAATAATAATAATAATAATAATAATAATAATAATAATAATAATAATAATAATAAATAATAATAATTAGCAAAAGGGGCTGATAGCTACCTAACTCAGATACCAGGAAACCCATAAATGGCAGAAGTTCAAAAGATAGTGCTCATGGGAACTGCTCATATCCTACGCAAAATACTCTCTATGTAACCTCAAGGTTTAAAACAACCATAATTTTCGGTTTAAAAAAAACAACAAAAAAAAAACAACTTTTTTTTTTAGACATTCATTAGTACAACATCCCCACCCCCCAAATATATGGCACACTAGGCATAACAACAACATGAACTTCCAACCCTGTTGTCTCTTGAGGTCTCTGGGTGAGACTTGGAGCCAACTTGTACAAATATAAAGCAAAAGTCAAACATAGAATAATAATAATAATAATAATAATAATAATAATAATAATAATAATAATAAAAGACCTGGAAATAGAGGTAACCAGAGTGTGGAATCTAAAAACAGAAACAATTCCTATCATAGTAGGTGCATTAGGCATGATAAAAACATATTCAGACAAATACATAACAAAAACACCAGGACTTACAAACACATATAACATACAGAAAATAGCACTACTAGGCACTGCACACATCCTACGCAGAACACTTTCCATACAATAACCATCAGAGCATCACAACAAATCACAGCACATACCCAAGGCACACAGAGCTGCGCTCGGTAGTGAAGTGAAAGCACGCTATAAAAATAAAACTACTGAATGATAATAATAATAATAATAATAATGATAATAATAATAATAATAATAATAATAATAATAATAATAATAATAATAATGATAACAACGTGGATCTTATGGTTGTAAAGATCAGGTACTCTTCAATAAAATGATCTTATAAGATTGTCACAAATGGCACAAAAACTTGTCAGCCTAGATAGACTATAAAAAACTTTTGATAGCCTACCACATATGTGGATTAGGAAATGTCTGGAAATGTATAAAATAGCTCCTACTCTACAAAACTTTTTGTCTGTAAGTGTGAGATCATAGAGAACCACATTGACTTTGACAATGAATCTCTAAATGCTGGAGATATAAGAATTTCAAGTGGCATTTTCCAGGGTGACTCACTATCACTACTCCTGTTTTGTCTAGCCTTAATACCGCTCTCCAAATTGCTCAACGATGCACAGTAAGGTTACAAAATATTTGATAAAAATATAAATCAACTCATTTACATGGATTTAAAGCCATTTGCAAAAAAGGATCAACGACTCAAGGGCTTACTAGCGATTGTTAAACAATGCAGTGATGACATCACGATGCAACTTGGCCTCGATAATTGCACAAAAGAACGTACGGCAAACCAACTCGACGCACAAATAACCTGCCCGTCCCGCTGTCATAATTAGAACAACTATACTGCTTGCGATCGTTTTTGGCACAAACCGTATTACTCAATTATATTGACTCTGGTATTTGTTTAGTAAGTAACTATATCATCCTGGAAACAATGAACAGTAGACGACTTTGGTTGGATTTGAACACGAAACTCAGAGCAAAAGCTGCTCAGCATTTTGTATAACACGCTAACGATCTTGCAAACTGCGCAAACCTCGCAGCCGTAAAAATAACAGAAAATAATATCAGCAATACCAGAGTTCTTTTTCTTTTCTCTCTGTTCATCCCTAATCAATTATTTCAAGTATCACATAGGGAAGAAAGTGAGCATGGAGAAAAAGTGCTGCCCTCCCGTAATTCTTCTGAAATATGTAGTGGTTCATGTCGTTCTTGAATCAATCACGAATCCTGATTGGAAAGAACTATAACAAAAGACATTTTCGTGACTCGCGTTTTTATTTTGTGTAATATTTAGAACTAGGTTGACTGATGGGTCTTTCTTTATCCTTGTCAAGATTACATGTTAGACTGTGGAAAAGTTGCTGCTATTTCTAGTAGATCACTTGAACATTTAGTTACGACTAAAATGCCATAACAATGCAGGGAGAGGTGTGTGTGGCCAGGTTGACTGGATCTGTACTGAACAGACAGCAGCTTTTGGTATGAAATTAGTATTACCAGAGAAAATTTGCCCTTGGTATTCAACAATATCTGGGGTGTAATTTCCTTCATCGGTATAAGGTATGTGTGCCCCTATTGGAGTAATTTCATTCTAAATATTTCATTCTTAAATCTGTTTTTATTTTATGCTTGCATGCCTATTTTTTTATACTCGTGGTAGACCACCCCGGTAAGCGTTTTTTTTTTTATATATATTTATATTTTTTATCTTACATTCATATGTCAGTTTCTGATTTATGTCTTTATACACGATAAAGTACCCCACATCCCTAGCTGTTTTCTTTTTATGCCAAATGTATCCTACCCCGCTATCCATGCTTTGAAATTCGTTCTAGTAATGTCTCCCATTTGTCGGCCTTGCAACAATAAATGAATTTATTGTTATTATTATCGTTGGTATTATTATTATCTCAGTATTATTAATATTATTTTTGTTGTTACTATAGCAACCACAAAAAGTATGACTTAAATTATGCAGTAGCTTAGGAAACCATTGTGAGCAATCCAAGATTAGCAAAAACAACTCAGCATAGATGGGAAAAAAGTGAAAGAAAGAAGTTTACCATTAGAAAGAAATTATTGGAATTTCAAATAGGAATTTGCAACCACACGTAAGACGAAAATTACGCAATTTCGCTGATTTTATAATTTAAAAGCTTCAGTAAATCTTCAAAAATAAGATTGGGGGGAGAACTGACAGATTTTAAATAATATATATTTTGTGGAGAAAAATGAAATGTATGAACACTAAAGAATAGCAGAAAAATTAAGGATAGAAATTCCCTTTTCGACAGTACACAACATAAAATTGACAAGCATATAATCAACCAAAAACATTAAAAAAAAATTATTACTTTTAGAAGGTAATATAAAATGCATTAGGTGATGCAGTAATCTTGATGTAAATATTTGGCCAATATTAATGGAGTCTTTACAACATAATAATACGCATGATAAGCATATAGAACTAGATTACATACAATTATATCGTCATATGCCGGTAGCATCGAAATCTGAACAACTAATCGATTACATAAATACATAGGCTCCGAAAGACTGTGACCTGCGAGAATAATCCACCAAAATCTTCGTCAAATCACAGACCACTGTCTTATAGAAACAGCACTTTAAGATTGGATAATGCTGCGTTGGATGTTTATAAACGACTAGAATAGACTTTCATCGTAGATCTACCAGATCATGGCTGACACAGGGCTAAATAACTATAAGATGTAGAACAAAGAAATCCATTTCTTTACTACCCACTAGGGGCTAAACACGGAGAGGACAAACAAGGACAGACAAATGGATTAAGTCGATCCCAGTGCGTAACTGGTACTTATTTAATCGAACCCGAAAGGATGAAAGGCAAAGTCGACCTCGGCGGAATTTGAACTCAGAACGTAGCGGCAGACGAAATACCTATTTCTTTATTACCCACAAGGGGCTAAACACAGATGGGACAAACAAGGACAGACAAACGGATTAAGTCGACCCCAGTGCGTAACTGGTACTTATTTAATCGACCCCGAAAGGATGAAAGGCAAAGTCGACCTCGGCGGAATTTGAACTCAGAACGTAGCGGCAGACGAAATACCTATTTCTTTATTACCCACAAGGGGCTAAACACAGATGGGACAAACAAGGACAGACAAACGGATTAAGTCGACCCCAGTGCGTAACTGGTACTTATTTAATCGACCCCGAAAGGATGAAAGGCAAAGTCGACTTCGGCGGAATTTGAACTCAGAACGTAGCGGCAGACGAAATACCTATTTCTTTATTACCCACCAGGGGCTAAACACAGATGGGACAAACGGATTAAGTCGATCCCAGTGCGTAACTGGTACTTATTTAATCCACCCCGAAAGGATGAAAGGCAAAGTCGACCTCGGCGGGATTTGAACTCACAACGTAACGGTAGACGAAATACTACTAACAACTCGTTCAGAAAAGCTATGTCTGTTATGAAGAATTTTAGAAAATTTTTACGTACAAAACAACCCCTCTGACAATAGGTTAAGGAAGGGATACTTTATCAAATGGAATCCATCTATCAACTAGTTAACAGGTGCTTTTTCAACCTACATTTTTGCATATGTATCTCAATGTTATGAGAGCAGCAGGGCGAATGAGCTTTTACAATACATACTCCGCAGTTAGTTTACTAAAAATAGGCTACTCCAAAATTGGTTTCAAATTTTGGCATAAGGCTAGAAATTTCGGGGGAGGAGTACTTTTATTACATCGATAGCAGTGCTCAATTGTTACTTATTTTATCGACCTCGAAAAGGTGAAAGGCAAGTCAAGCTCAGTAGAATTTGAACTCAGGACGTAAAGACTGATGAACTGCCGTTGAGCTCTTTGCCAAGCATGCTAAATATCCTGCAAGCTCACTACCTTAAAGGGTACTCTAATATTATTTATATTCTCTTGTTATTTTTAAAGTTCATTATGGTTATGGTTGACATACTAAAATATGTAATAGTTGGAGCCTGTCAAATGATGGTTTAACCTATGTAGCTAATTTCTAAAGAAATGAGAGATACATTTCTAGTTGATATTTTATTGTTAAGTGTCCTTGTTAAGTCCTCAATACTCTGATGTCATGCCTCTTATGCAGTAATTATTCGGTTTATAATTTACTATTACTATCTTGTATTGCGATATTTCTCACTTGTCACTTGTTAGTTTGGAGAACAGCAATATAATTTGAAAAGAGTTCTGTCCTTCTTTTCTTGGCCTTTCAGCAACTAACATAGTCGTTGTGTCACCTATGTAGCATTCAGCGTGCCTTGAACGTCTTACACTCAGCACAGCGTGTCAGTTTTCAGATCTGAATGCATGTTTCTCTCTGAGGGAAAGAGAAGAAAAGTACAATAAACTCTAGTACTGGGTTGCTGTATTCTGTATCAATTCTGAAATGATAAAAGGCAAAGCTGACCTAGCCACGATCTGAACTTACAACACCGGAATAAATGCCTCAGCCACGATCGCCCTCTAACGACTATACTAAATCACTGCCTAGAGAGGTCGTTGGAAGACAGATCAGTAGTCTGTCGGTTAAAGGGATCAGTAGTCCTAGTATATATTACTTCCTGTCCATCGATCTGTCGATGGCTAAAATAATTTTACTTTACTTTCACTCGCACAGAACATAAATATTAATATATACAGCATCATTTTATATGTATCAATATCTATGGAATGTAATTCGCAACTAGAATATCCATGGTATAGAATATAGATCAATTACAGTTTAGAATATTGATTTCAAATCTTCCCATCAGTATGACTTGAGAGAAGCCGGCCGATGTCTGTTAGAGACACTGTATAAAGATAATGCCTTTAAGTGATACTCGTACACGTCAATGCGTTACGGAGCCCTCTAACTTCATATATTTCGGTGATGTTAATCTAATCAACCTGGTATGCTTGGAGTGATTGCTAAATAATAACTACTTCAGTATAAATATATTCCATGACCAGAAACAAGGAACTTCCTTCTGTGATAAGGCTCCATTTGCTGTATGATAGATTGCTGATAACATGAAATTAATAGTTTCTTGCCAGTCTAATGTTGAGTTGAGTAAATTTGTAGAGTTCCAATGAAGTTGAAAATTTCCATGTATAATACCGTGAAACAAGATTTATCTTTTCTAGCGTCTCTTTATATAAGCCATTTTGTGTGTATGCGTATATATACGTATGTGTAAATACTTTGGTATATGTTGTGAGAAATATGTCATTATTTTCAGAAGAAAAATATCGCAATGATATTTCCTTTATATATATATATATATATCCAGTCGAAAAACGCCTGTTGTTTTGTCCTCTTATTATTTTTTATTATTGTTTTTTTTTGTATTATTTTTGTATTTTTATTCGTGTAACATCGTCCGTTTTTCCGTTCTTGTTTCGTATACATTCGATGCTTTTTTTCCAAGGAATCTAATGCTCTTAGGTTAGTTTTTCCTTGGGGCTAGCCAGATTGAAGCAATCTCAAGATTAATCAGTCGAAATTACGAGGATGATCCGGTTCTTGATTGACAATTGTTATCAAATTTAGAATACATCATATAACCTTGTTTTTGTTTGGTATTTGTGGCAGCGGGAGAGTTTCTTAAGTAACACGTTAATATGTTAAGTTGCTAATGCGTGAGGTTTGTGGAAGCGGGGTATTCGACCGCTATTGTTCGATGGTCACGCTTACTTCTGTCGCTTGTTTCATTTTGGTGCAGCTACAACTATTGGCAACAAGGAATGCACTTGTTTTATTAATGCAGATGTGCAGGCCAGTGAAGTACAGTTTTGTATAGTGTTGAATTTGCGTCCAGTAATGCAATATTTATGAAGATTCCGTTCTTTAATATTCTGCGTTCATATAGCACCGAATTAAGTTATGCCATCCAACCATCGAAGGCTAACACAATAAACATCAATGTTGCAGCTGTTATTGTTGTTAACGTTGATGTTTTTTTGTTCTTGTTTAGATCCAGTTGCACCCCGATTACGTAGATATTTGATCACATATTTTCAAACCACTCATTGTTGCTTGGACATAGGTTATCTGGAACTATTATCAAGAATTGTAGCATCAAATGTGTTCTTCTGTATTCAAGACAATAGAATTTGACTGAAGAAATATCTAGCAGTTATTTCTTACAAGACAAGAAATCTCATAAATATTCTCTTATCGGCTTACCACGGTTAATTCAGCCAGTTGTGCTGCTCCCTAACATGTTTGTTGTATTATGATTTTGCAACGTTTGTTGTAATTATTGATATCATGTCTGCGAAATACAGGGTGTCCACAAAGTCTGGGTACATGGGCATTAACACATACTTTAAGAAATTATTATTTCTTATATTTAATTCTTTATATTATGATTTTATTTATTCCATGTACCCACATGGGAATTAACACATACTTTACGAAATTACTATTTCTTATATTTAATTGTTTATATTATGATTTTATTTACTCCATGTACCCACACTTAGTGGACACCCTTTATAGCTCATGTGGCATAAAGCTGAAATGATTTATGAAATGCAAACTAGATCATTTTTTAAAATTCATTTGCAAGCATCCTCTTCGATCTTCACTTGGCAGCAACATGCCAAGTCGTTGCAGCTTATATCGGTGTGGTCGTAAGCAGATACAGACACTCTCTATGACTTCGTACTTGTGAACCAGCGGAACATCAAAGATGTGACACCTGCAAAAGAAAAAAAAATAGATGTCTGCACTCATGTAATTTAAATATTTTATCTTATCGACCCTGAAGGATGAAAGTTGATACGAAAGAGATTCAAATTCAGAAAACAGAGACTCAGAATTCGAACTCAGAACATAAAGTATTTTGTTCAAGGTTTTATGGATTCTAAGAATTTACCGCCTAAACAAGCTATTAGCTGCCTCATATGTTTTCCTGTTGCCTTCATATCCACGCTACAGAGTGACAGAAAATAAGGATTTAAAAGTTTGGCACAAGGCCAGCAATTTAGGGAGAGGTGAGTCGATTACGTTGACCTCAGTACTCAACTGGTTCTTATTTCATGGACCCCGAAAGGCTGAAAGGCAAAGTCACCCTCGGCGAAATTTAAACTCAGAACCTAACGACAGACGAGATACCTATTTCTTTACTACCCACAAGGGGCTAAACATAGAGAAGACAAACAAGGACAGACACACGGATTAAGTCGATTACATCAACCTCAGTACGTAACTGGTACTTATTTAATCAACTCGGAAAGGATGAACTACAAAGTCGACCTCGGCGTAATTTGAACTCAGAACGTATCGGCAGACGAAATACCGCAAAGCATTTCGCCAGGCGTGCTAACGTTTCTGCCAGCTCGCCGCATTTAACTGGCAGAAAACATGATTGGATTGCTTACATCCGGTCATTGTCAGGTCACGGAAAAATGCCGGTAAACAGAAACTGAAAGCAAGAATAACTTAAATCATGAAATAATAATACAACTAATAAATGCTTCCAGACATTGAATTTACTGGGGTTGTTTTTTTTTGGGGGGGTGGGTATTATAAGAGCTAAAACTACAAATCACTTTTGGCAGTTCAATATGATGTGGAAGTTCAATATCATAAATAAATGGCGGAGCAGTCAAAACTTACCGGACTATGCGAGATACCGGATTATGTATTGAGAGATTTATGACGTCCAACACGTGCAATGCTACATCTCTTCCTGATTATGAATTCAACTGATTGTCGTAGAATATCAACATAATTTTCTTTGTTAGAGTTCAGTTGAATAATGTTGTAGGCAAGAGGTTCTTAACAATAGTGTGGGATAAATGCTTCGCTTACGCACACTACATACATGTTATTGGTAAGCTGTCGCCAACAAAAGAACCTGTCTACTGTGGAGTGAACTGCAAGGTATAGTAGACTCATCTCTCACAAAACAAATTTCCATCACGATAAAAGTGATAAAGAATGGAATGAAGGTCGAGATATAGAAAAGAGTGGTAGTCATAGCTGGAGCGCCTTACTGCTAGGTTTGCCATATCAGCACTGGCAGAACAACACAAATACTTAGTCATACAGACGATGTGATATTAATGTATATATGTAAAATTTTAGCCAGTTATATATCACTCATAAGATTTCTTGTGTATACACAAACGTGTACATGGTAGGGGAGGGTTAGTTTGTACTAATTTACTAATCTTAAGCGAGATAACAAATAAAGGTTTCATATTTTTAGTACAAAGTCAAGCAATTTGTGTGTGGAGGAGACAAGTCCATTATTTTCTCCAAAAGGATGAACCGGGAAGACTACCTTTGTACTCAGAACATAAAGAATCTGAAGAAATCGCGCTGAACATTGTATGAGATATGCAAACGATTCCGCCAGTTCGTGGCCATAATAATAATTATAAGAAGAAGAAGAAGAAGAAGAAGAAGAAGAAGAAGAAGAAGGAGGAGAGGAAGAAGAAGAAGAAGAAGAAGGAGGAGAGGAAGAAAAAGAATGACGATTTAAAGGGGAAATACGAAGATTGTGGCCAATGAAGAGAGTAGACGTGATACTAATAATAATTGGTGCACTTGGAAGTATCGGCAATCAAAGTGAAGGTAGAACACCCACAAAAATCAGCATTGCTTGGAACTGCAAGAATTCTTCGAAGGGTTCTTGAAGCATGACCAGTAAACAAGTGTCTCCTGCTGGCTCTGAACAGCTCATACTTTCCATCATACCCAGCAAAATATGCTGTGAACCTCACCATTCAAACAGACAGGAAGATAGACTATGATAGGCCAGATATTATAATGAAAAACTTGAGACAAAAGTCATGCCTCCTTATTGATATGACTGTCTCAATCGACATAAATGTATCTGTCAAGACCTACCAAAAACTGGATAAGTATAAAGATCTTGAAATAGAAATTGACAAAATGTGGAACCTCAAGACTAAAATATAACTGTTGTTATATAACATAGATGCCTTAGGAAAGATAGCAAAAGGGTCTGATTCCTACCTACCTCAGATACCAGGAAACCCCAAAATGGCAGAAATTAAAAAGATAGTGCTCATGGGAACTGTCCATATCCTACATGAAATATCGTCTTTATAATCTCAAATTTTAAAACAAACATAATTTTCTTATGGTTTCTTAAACATTCTCTAGAACAATACTAAGTACAAAACCAAATATATGACACCCTAAGCATAACACCAACATGAGATTCTAACTTGTCTCTTGAAGTTTCTGGGTGAGACTTGGAGTCAATCTTGCACAAATACAAAGCAGAAGACAGACATAAAATAATAATAATAATAATAATAATAATAATAATAATAATAATAATAATGATAATAATGATAATAATAATAATAATAATAATAATAATACTAATAATAATAATAATGATCCTGGCTGAAAGAAAACAAACTATGCTGGATCATAGATATAGCATGTCCTTTATACTATAGGCAAGAGGCCTGGAAACTGGGGAAGAGGGGACATTCGATTATATCGACCCCAGTACTCAAGTGATATTATTTTATCGACCCCCAAAAATGAAAAATGGGACACAAAGTACACCTCAGTGGAATTTGAACTTAGAACGTAGGGACGGATGAAATGCCGCTAAGCATTTCGAGCGGCGTGCTAACGATTCTGCAGCTCGCCGCCTTTGTGATAATAATGATAATCATTTCTACTGTAAGGGCAAGGCCTAAAATTTGGAGGAAGAAATTAAATCGATTACATCGACCCCAGTGCGTAAAGTAGTACTTATTTAATCGACTCTGAATCCTTAGCCCAGCGTGCTAACGATTCTGCCATCTCGCCGCCTTAGTAATAATACAGGTGTTTCGTTTAACATCCTTAAACAACCCTTATTCAAGGACCTTTTCAGCGGGATCGGTTACTCAAACAGAAGAAAATTCTAAGTGGAACCCCACCTGCAAGTTCATATGCTGATTATCTTGATATGAGATCACCATGTCGCGCACATATGGTTGTGATGCATGTGCCTAGTTTACCCTTATCAGACGGGTAGTCATGATGGGTATACTGGGCTTCGTATATCTTACCCCAGTGTCACTTTGATGGCATGCACTGCTCTCTCACATAATAACAATAATAATAATAATATAATAATAATAATAATATTAGTAATAATAATAGTAGTAGTAATAATAATAGTAATATTAATAGTAGTAATAATAATAGTAATAATTGATGGCATGCACTGCTCTCTCAATAATAATAAGAAGAAGGAGAAAGAGGAGGAGAGGAGGAGGAAGTGGAAGTGGAGGAAAAGTAAAACAACAACAGCAATAACAGCAACAACAAATATAATAATAAGCAAGATCAGCGTCGACATAGATATATAATGACCCTTTCCACATCTGGACCCTTTCCACGTCTGGACCCTTTCCACGTCTGTTGATATTTTCTGCAAAATATTGAGACGGATAAACATATTCCCATACTTAACAAATATGGAGAATCACTTTGTGCAACCCTGTCTCTCTCTCACTCATTTTCTCTACAAAAAGTGTAAAAAGAAGAGAGATGTGTGTATATAAACACACGTACACACCTTCGCACACTCTTAACATGTATAGATGCATAGATGCTTACATACATTTATATGTATATGCACATTTATGGTTATATACGTGCATATACATATATATATATAATATATATATATATATATACACACATACATACATACATATATATATATATATATGTATATACATATATATATACATGCATATATATATGTGTATATACATATATATATATATGCATGCATATATATATATGCATATACATATATATATACATATATACATATATATATGTATATATATACATACATATATATATATATATACATATATATATGTATATATATATATATATATACATACACATATATATGCACTTACACATATATATATATATATATATGTATATATATATATACATATATATATATGCACTCACTCACACACACACACACACACACACACACCACACACACACACACACACACACACATATATATATATATATATATATACATACCTACATACATACTTATAAATATAATGCATTACACTATATTATATATGTATTATGCATATGTGTGCGCATGTATATGTATATTTCGTGTAGATTTTGAACTCTAAACCTTGTTTTAATGATTTCTGAGTGGAATATCCTAATCTTCTCCGACATGCAAAAATCTCACTGTCAAATTGCATCTTCTGTCTTGCTGCTGCGTGAAAGAAAGCAAAAAAAAAGTAAAAATAAACCGAAAAATTATAAGAATCAGCCAAAAAAATCCCACAGAAAATCCATCTTTAAATGTCTGTTAGCAGAATGACGCGGTTGCCATTGGGTAATTTAATATGTTCGGCCTACAATGTCTCATCAGTTTCCAATATTTCTCTAATGGTCTTCTTGACCGTACAGCTTCCTTTACCACAACAGCTGTGATAACTATCAAATGGGAATAACATAACCATCAAAGCACCAGAAAATTGATGCGTCCGCAATTCTTCTCTTTCATTTATTTCATTCTGTCTTTTTCTTCCCATCACACACAAATACTTTTAAACAGTTGCTCATAATTATGTTTCTATCTATTATAGTCTATGTATGTACGTCTCTAGCAACCATTTTCTCTCACTCAAACATTTCTCACTCTCTCAGTCTGTCTCTCACTTTGTCATTTTCTTGCTTTATATTGTACATCTCCTCTGTCGTAGACTTAGTATTTCCCTCATCTGCGCTCAAATATTGCTAAATCTTTATGCATTCCAAAGATTCCTCATTTTTATTCCATACAGACTGAATTATTTTACTTTTCCAATCTCTGCTTTCTACTTCATACCACTGCATACAACACACGACCTCTCCACACCACTTCACACACATCACCGCCCGACTGCACCCCTTTCACACTCTCTTAAGCCGAATATCACACGTAGATATTTTTACGTTAGGTCCAACGAAAATAACTGCTGTTTCTTTGTGGCATTACCGATTTTCTCCCATTTTATGTTTGTTTCTTATTTCTTTTTGCAGTATTTTGTATCGCAACAAATCTTACCTGATTCTTAAAGATAAAGACAGCTGTCACCACATATAATTTTTCTGTTAATAACTTCTCGTTATATTTTTCAAAGAAGGAAAGAAATACAATAGCTAATCTTGTACGCATACTCAATAAGTTGTATTTTTTTAGTACATGTTTTTGCATATATTATTTATAAATGTATTTACATATTTTGTGTTCTTCTTGACATAAATGGTAAACAAATCTATAACATCAGAAAACATAAACATGCATATATATATGCAAATATTCAAGCATACTACTAGCCTACTGCACATACGTACATATAAATGTAGATATATAAAAATGAAAGAAATAAAGAAATATACATAGATGCATTCACGTAAAAACTTTTTGCTACACATTTTACAAGCATGTGTCTTTATATAAGAATTTTAAGAAATTTAAGTTTAAGAATGACACATATGTGTTCATAAGCATATATATACATATATGCATTATAATTGCATATTAAGTACATGCAGTGAATATATATATATATATATATATATATATACATACATACATACATACATATATGAATAGTATATATACATTTACATGCATGTATATATATATATATACATACATACATATATGAATAGTATATATACATTTACATGCATGTATATATATATATATATATAATATATATATATATATATATATATATATATATATATATACACTGCTTCTATATACTCACATCTGTCTATCTATATGTGTCTGTCTCTCTAACTATCTATGAATATATGTATATGCATATGTTTGTACGTATATATATGTATGTATATATATATATATATATATACATGCGCGCAAACAGGTGTATATCGTTGTATATATTGTTATTTAATTATAAATTTTATAAAAAAGTATTATTCAACATTTAATGATATCTCATATTGACAGATGTTACATTTCATACCAGAATTTTTAAAAAAAGAGTTAGAAAGAATAATAAGCCATGATTATGTGAAATCTTAATTACATAAATAAGTGCATATATTCCTAGATGTATATATTACCTAATTAAGTATTTTAACGGCATATATGAGAACGCAATATGTATTTCAAAGTTACATTGATTTATTTTTGAGGCATTAAACCATGATTTATTGAGTGATGTATATGGATGGAGGGAGATGCTTTAAGAATGTGTGCCCTCCATGTTCGTGTTCTACATATTAGTGACACCCATAAACTATAAACTAACATTAAATTTAGAAAACGTGTCACAGACCCAGTTTAGTTTATATTTTCTTTGCTTTATGAATTCCGCCATATCTGAATAACGCTAGAATATTTTTATCACTTTGGCAGACAGCTCAATGCAAGCACTCATTTGGTATTTTAGTGGCTCCGAGATTGGTGGAGATGGAAAGGAAAGCGGTCTAGTACCGGGGACTTTGCTTAATTTTTGCAATAGTGTAATATTCTCTTGCATACTTATAAAAAGACGACGAATTAACTCATTACTTGAGAATGCTTATAGGTACGATTCCAAAGCCGTACCTCTACACACTTTCAAATGAAGCCATGTAGTTCTGAACCTTAGGCATGAAATAAGAAAAAAACCAGAGAGTGAATTAGGGTGCTCATCTTCCACGCTAGCCTTATTGATAACAGTGTAATAAATATAGGGCTTTAGATCGTACATGTAATCAAATCCACCTCTTTAAATTCTGGTGATGGCCAGCAAAACATGAAGCGCGAGTTTTTATTCTTTTAACATTTTCACAGCTGCTGTTATTACTGCTGTTGTAGTAGTTGTTCCTGTTGCTGTAGCTATAAAACCACAGGCCGAGCTGTCCTATTTTACGTGTGTACTCAACCGAAAGACTGAGGCGTTGCTTCACTGATCCAGCTACTCAGTCATGTCACATTCTTTCCTGCCTTAGGATAACATTGACACACACTGAAAAGCAGTCCATCATGGTATTTATTCCCGTTCGTTATCATTCAGAGTTCAAATTTCACTGAGATTGATGTATCAAGTCGTTTTTGTTGCTCTTGCTGTTCTTGTTTAGCTCTATGTCAAACCTCATAGAATAGATCTGAATTTTGGGTGATTTCCATCCGGGTCAGTCCATCTTTTCCTACGTCTAAGGAATTTATGATCATAATCCTATTCCCTTTTGAATATGACGTAGTGCGATTTAAACAATACATAGCCGCTATTTCTTGCGTGCCAAGTGATCGCTTTGACTCGCTTAAGAAATAATCATATGTTGAGGACGATGCATTAAATAATTCTCTACAATTACGATAAATTAGGGCAGTAAGTTAATATGAGAAATTGATATTAATGGCAACACGAAGCTCTTAGTGAGATACAATAAATATCTTTCATTATTCAATATTATCATTATTTTGTCTTTAATCTCTGTGTACAAATTCCGCCGATGTCGACTTTGCCATAAGGCGTTGAACTGCCTGAATATCATCGCGTCGGGCAAAATCCATAATTAGCGGCTTTTCTTACGGTTTTTATGTTCTAAGATCAAATCCTCATGAAGTCAACATTGCTTTTCATCCTTTCGGGATCCATAAATAGAGTACCTATTTCTTTATTACCCACAAGGGGCTAAACACAGAGGGAACAAACAAGGACAGACATAGGTATTAAGTCGATTACATCGACCCCAGTGCGTAACTGGTACTTGATTTATCGACCCCGAAAGGATGAAAGGCAAAGTCGACCTCGGCGGAATTCGAACTCACAGCGTAACGCAGACGAAATACCGCTAAGCATTTCGCCCGGCGTGCTAACGTTTCTGCCAGCTCACTGCCTTTACCAGCTCGCCGCCTTTAAATAGAGTACCGTTTCACAATTGGAGTAGATTGAATCAACTTACACCTTCTCTTATAATTACTGGCATTGTGCCAAAACTAGAAATTATTATTATTGTTTAGGTAGCGAGTTGTTAGAATCGTTCTGGCATTGGACAAAATAGGTAGTAGCAGTCAAATACCAGGTTGATCAAATAGGCCAACCCTCTCCTGCAAAGTTGCTTGACTTCTGCTAAATTGTAAAACAGTTATTTACTACCATTATTGTTGTTTCTTTATGACTCATTGTTGTGGGAAAGCAGTGTCCATGGCCCAGTTTAAGACTTATGAGTTTCGCAACATCATACTGGAGATCTGGCTCGAATGCTTACAACAATATGGAGTCCACTAAAAGCACACACGGGATAAGTATTTGCGTGAACTTGACCATCGAAGTAAGCCACGGCGTAATTTGAACTCAGAACGCAAAGAACCAGAATAAAACCAGCTAGGAATTCTACCCGAGGCTCTAACGATTCCACTTGCCTATAGCCCTAGATATGTATATTTATCATCCCGGAAATAATCTAAAGTGAAGCTGACCTGGGCGGGAATTGAAATCAAAAATGCAAAGTAAACACCGTCCACTCTAACATTGGTATCAGAAAGCCTTTTTGTATGACTTTCTGATCTCAAAATCCCACCTCGGTCATCGGTGCATCTTTTCCGTCGGGGACCCATAATATATGCAGCTGTTATAAATTGAATTTTATTCGAACGATCAGGGAAATATCTGCCTCCTGTCTACTCGAAAAGGAATCAATATTCAGAAAAAGCTACAATGGAATATGAAAGTCGCTGTATATATTTAAATGCTCAAATCGAAGCTGTTGCATTTATCTGTTTTGATATATGAAGAGATTTGTCGTCAGCAGAAGACTTAATCTTCTTGCTCTGGCAGTCACACATTTCTCTTGACGACTGTTTCCTTTATCCTAATTCTATCGATTATTTTTTTTTCATTTTCATTTAGTTTCAGCTCACAAGCTGTGGCCATGCTGGGGCACCGCCATTCGGTATTGCTACATGATTTTACTTCACGAATGCTTTTTAGCAATTGACATTTGGTGCATGAGAGAGTTTGATGCAACTGCCTTCATCTGCACCTCCTGCAGTGAAGTTGGTTCATCTGGGACACCTGACAGGAAGAGGTCTAGCTTTATTTTAAAGACATCTGCATCCACCCCTTGCAGGTCTCTCAGGTCCTTCGGGAGCATGTTGAAGAGCTGTGGACCTCTGGAGCCCGGGCTATCGCAGTATCTTGTCCTACATCTTGATGGCAAATTACTGATATTTATTTTAATATATTCGACTAATTTCAGTGTTTTCTGTGCAGTGTGTCAATCCAGGTGCTACGATTTTAGAGAGTTTTATTAATAATTCAGTGATGACTTATTTCGTCTTCCTCAAAATTATCAATTAGGGAAAACTTCGTCAGTCGAAACAAAATTGTTTGCTGCGGCGTAACTGACTATGTTTTTCAAGAACCTCTGAATTCTATTTTCCTTCATTTTTCGTTGCTTATTTTCTTCTGATTTACTGATGTCTCTTACCTAATATTACTAATATGAGAAAACGCTCGGATTGTTAATAAAGACAAACTTTTGAATTTAACAACTTTTTTCTATTTTAATATTTAAATACGTCCCTCATAACATCCAACATAGAGAAATTTCTTTTACAATGCCTCCGCAACATAATTATTAATACAATTTCTTATGAAATAATTATCAAAGCCAAGCAAACACAGACAGACAATCTTTGGCGATTTATGTGTTTGAAGTTTGTTTCTTTCATCGAAACCCAACAGAAATCAGAACGTAGAAGAATGAGTGGGTGAAAACACACTTCTAATTGATTTATATGTGGTTTGACTCAATCTGCATATAATGACACTTAGCTACGTGTCCTTACATGTGAGTTATAATAACTGATTTCTTTGCTTTGATGTTATTCGATGGCTGCTGCTGCTGCTGCTGACGGTAATGATGATGATGATGATGACGATGATGCTTCAATTTTAATGGTGTTCACCATTAAACTATGCAAATATCTAATGATAACTAGAAGAGACGGAACTACTGTTTCCGTTTGAAACGACTTCGCAACATCCTTAATATTGCTAATATTTTAAATGTGACACAGCTCCCACCCCTTCACATACAAGTAACAAAAAGAAAAGAACAATAAAAACAACGAGAAAATCTCGCAAAACACAACAAAAACATAAAAATCAATAACACCTTTAGGTCTGATCATTATAAAACTACAGGACAAACATTAATAATTTTTGAAACATTATTCTATCTTTTTATATTATATTATTTAAATTTTTATATTATATATTTATTCAGTTTTTTTTTTTAGAAATATGGACAATGCGATTTTATAGAGCTTCATCGATTCTTTCTTGAGGTCCCCCCTACGAAATAAAATTCTAATGTTTTCCGTTTTTTGTTTTTATTAATTATGCATGTATAAAAAATATCGCCATTTGAGAAAAAAGAGTAATAAATGGTTTCTTTAATCACCAAATTAATTGCTGAGAAGAAAATACGAGACATTAAAATAGAATTCATATATTTGTGTGTGTATGTGTGTGTGTGTGTGTGTGTGTGTGTTTGTGTGTGTGTGTGTGTGTGTGTGTGTGTGTGTTAGTTTCTGTGTGTGTGTAGAATATTAACTTGCAATAATTATAATCACATATGAAATCTTTCTTCTTGCCTTCTACTGGTAAAATAAATTCTTAACAATGTCTGATTTTGTCCTATCTCGTGTGGCTTTCTAGGAATGATTTCTTTATCGGACACATAATGGTCAAGAACATCAGGTGACACTTTCACTAAGTAAAGAAATAGCTGAAAAATATTATCGTGACTTACTTCAAATTCATGTCTTTCACAACACTCTTTGCAATAGCCAGTTGCTTTTGTTGCAGCATATATATATAAACGATTAGGGCGGCGAGCTGGCAGAGACGTTAGCACGCCGGACGAAATGTGTAGCCGTATTTCGTCTGCCGTTACGTTCCAAGTTCAAATTCCACCGAGGTCGACTTTGCCTTTCATCTTTTCGGGGTCGATTAAATAAGTACCTGTTACGCACTGTTGTCGTTATAATCGACTTAATCCGTTTGTTTGTCCTTGTTTGTCCTCTCTATGTTTAGCCCCTTGTGGGTAATAAAGAAGTAGGTATTTCGCCTGTCGTTACGTTCTGAGTTCAAATTCCGCCGAGGTCGACTTTGCTTTTCATCATTTCGGGGTTGATAAATTAAGTACCAGTTACGCACTGGGGTCGATGTAATCGACTTAATCCCTTTGTCTGTCCTTGTTTGTCCTCTCTGTGTTTAGCCCCTTGTGGGTAATAAAGAAACATATATATAAGCGATTCTCAACCATATGTTTATAACACTGTTATCAATGAAGTAAGCTTGAAAGATGCACAACCTAATTCACTTTCCGACGTTTCGTATTTCATGCCTAAGGTTCAGATCAACAATGGTTTCTTCTGAAAGTATGTCGAATTGCAACGGTGGAATAGCACCTGTAAGCGTTTTCAAGGAATCAGTTCATTTGTTATCCTTTTATATCACTTCTTAATTCTTATTTTACCTAACTTGACCCCTGTAGTCATTCAATATTTAAAATATCGTATTGTAGTTTTATGATTAGATATTATTAGGAATTGTATATAGAGAAAATTGTTAAAATGCTTTATACTTTATAGAAGTATAATCTATTTACTTGAGTTAAATTTGAGCAAAATCTTATATCAACTCCACAGGGCCATTCGGATTCTGGTATATTATATACGAGCGGTTGTTGAAAAGTTCCTGACTGAAAATGTATCGGGAAAGGCTTGTTTAAATGATGAACATTCTGAGTTCTTTTACAGGGCTTAGGAAAACTGAAGGACCACTGCCAATAAATGTGCGGATCTGAGAGGAGAATATGTTGAATAGAATCAGAATTAATTTATCCTCGTGTATTTTCTTTTACTCAAAGCCAGGAACTTTTCAGTAGGTCCTCGTATGATAACAGGCAAATGGTATCATGTAATTTTCCATGTATTCTATAATAGCTTCATTTACTTTCAAATATCACCCATCAAAATATGTGAGACTACATCATATACAACGCTTCACCGGTCATTGTAAGTTCATTTATATCTAACTTTATGTAAGTACAGGCCATATATACATGCGCATACGTGTAATTCCCTTACTAGACTGTCTAGTATATTTTCACAATTACTTCCTATCCCTTGATATCTTAGAATGAAAACGGGAGAATATTTCTAAGCTCGAGTTGACCTTTAAAATATTGTGTCCCATTATTCAAAGCAACAACATCAACAGATATAATGTTTAACCTCAACTTTTGTTCCTGACTTATTTGCTCCAGATTGTAGGTCATTCCTGGAAGGAATTCTCTCCATAAGGAACTAGGATGAAAGCCGCAACTCCGAACTAGCGGAGAACAGTGATATTTTTTCGGCCAGCATATAGGTCTACTGTGAATGTGTACTGCCATACGTGGTTACCAACCTGGTGTGTTGATAGGGAAAGGTTATTCCCTATTAATAATTTATTCTTTTAAACATCTCTCTAAATGGTCAGTTTAACGAGGAAGGAGAAAATGTGTATTGGCTCACAAGAAATAGCAATCCAGAATTCCTCAACAATGAAAGAATACATTTGATAATGTACTCACCGATAACTTTGCCTTCATGAAAGAGAGCAAATGGCCGCACTTGAAATATTGATTATATTTAAACTTGATCAGCGCTGATCAGCGTTATGCCGAAAAAACCACGACAGTAACAGAAGCAGCAAAAAAAAACCCCCAAAAAACAGCGGCAACAGCATCACCAGAAAGAAAGATGGAACATTTGCAATCCGTAGCAATATCATCTAAATCTTTCCCCAAAAATTATATCTTGCATGCATTAAAATAAAAGCAGGAAAGATACATTTGACAAAATCTTGTTTAGGATGGGGCGCGTTGATCATTAGTATTCTCGATCAGAGCTGATCCAGGGCTAATCAATATTACAGCTGTCAACATTTAATTAAATTTCACATTACATTAGAATGAATTTCGATTTGGGTGGTTCCATACCCCGAATATATATATATATATATATATATTTAGGGGGGAGAGTTTACGAAAAAAACAAAAGACGAATACAGGTGGTGTACAAAACAAACAGATGTATTAGTATAACGCTCAGGAATAGAAAAAAGTCTTTTACATTTCGAGCCTACGCTCTTCTACAGAAAGGAACACAGAAAAAAAAGAACAAGGAGAGAAAGAAGGAGAGAAAAAATGTGTAGTGGCTAACGACCTATCATGGCATAAGTATATATATATATATAATATATATATATATATATATATATATACACATACACATTTCTTTTATTCTTCAACTTTTTTACTTATATCAGTAATTTGACTCTTGTCATGCTGGAGCACCGTCTTTAGTCGAGCAAATCGACTTCCGGACTTATTCTTCGTACATGTATGTATTTGTGTGTCCGTGGGATTTTTCTAAAATCTCCATCGTTATTTAGAGTATCTGGGGCATAATAACGAACGATACGTCTATTCCTTTTCTTCCAAACCTGTACAAAGAATTTAAAAATTCAGTATGTGACGTCTTTGCTTCCATTAGTCTGTCAAGTGAGTATCAATAAATGATGCATCTACTCCTTTTCCGAATGTAGTTTCTATTTAAAACTCTTGAAATTAGGATTTTTTTTTTGCGTGCGTGTGCTCTTAGTCATAGCGTGATGCTGGTCTCCCTCTAGAATCCGCTGACATTCTAACTACTTATTCGGTAACATATTGACTATAGCTTCTACCTCTTAAGTGTTTACTATACTTAGAATTGTAAACACAGTTTATAAATCCTTCAACGAAGCAAAAAGTGCATTTAGAAACGATATGCGATTAAGTTACGAAATTTTATCAGAGAAAAAAAAACTACAACATATTCGTTTTTTTTTCTAACTTATAATGGTACGATTTGCAGCAGCAAACAATGCAGGATCAATACCATTTATAATAGAACAGTTTGTTTGTCTTAGGATCACCTATTTGTGACATGATCAAATGTCTAACGCTAATGTAGCACTCTGAAAGAATTTTTCAATTCTTCGTTAAGTGAATTTTGTTGGTAGAGTATTGCTCTATATCCTTTACAATATAAGCCGATAAGTTGGGAGAAATACGTACATGAATTTTATCTGCATCTTTCAATGCAGTCTATCAGTCCATTTCATTGCTCGATAAGTTTACTAAAAGTTTGTCTTCATGTAGAGAGTGCTTCGCTAATTCGATAATACTTGTTTACCTCTCTTGCGTTTATTTATTTGTGTCCCTTCATCAACCATCTTGTTTCACTGTTTCGTGCTCTTTAAACTTCACTACGATTGTTATTCTAGACAACAGACTGCACCATTGCTATTCTTCCTCCCTCCCTCCCTCTCTCTCTCTCTCTCTCTCCCTCTCTCAAATTACCTATTTCATTTTTCTGGCTCTCAATCTATGTATATATGTATAAACGTACGTATATGTATGTATGTACGTACGTATTTATCTATTTGTCTATCATGTATCTATCTATCTATCTATCTATCTATCTATCTATCTATCTATCTATCTATCTATCTATCTATCTATCTATCTATCTATCTATCTATCTATTTATCTATATATCTATCTATCTATCTATCTATCTATCTATCTATCTATCTATCTATCTATCTATCTATCTATGTATCTATCTATCTCCATCTTTGTATATATATATATATATATGGCAGAAACGTTAGCACGCCGGGCGAAATGCTAAGCGGTATTTCGTCAGTTCAAATTACACCGAGGTCGACTTTGCCTTTCATCCTTTCGGGGTCGATTAAATAAGTACCAGTTACGCACTGGGTCGATGTAATTGACTTAATCCGTTTGTCTGTCCTTGTTTGTCCCCTCTATGTTTAGCCCTTTGTGGGTAGTAAAGAAATATATATATATATATATATATATGTTGGCATCCTTTTTGTCTCGGGAGACAATGGAGTTGTGCATAAAGTAGTGTAGTCCGGCTTTTACATTTCATGTCCTGATACATTTCCTGCAGTGGCTGTGTAGTACATATATATATATATATGTATACACACGCGCGCACACACGCATATATATATTAAGTCAGGAGTGGCTGTGTGAAGTGTGTAAGAGGTTTACTGCCTCAATGTGACGTTTTAATGGAACGATGATTTAGAGAATCGAAAGTCGGCGGGCGCTTTTCATCTTCTCCCATACTTATCATCCTTGTATCATTATTATTCATCTCATTAATGTCCGTGTCCAGCCCGCAAGCTTCTCTGCGTATTGCCCTTGTGGCAAATTCAATGAAATAAAGAAGCTTGCTTTCCAACAACATTGTTCCGGGTAGAGTCCCATTGCGTGGCAACTTGGGCAGGTGTCTTCTACTATAGCTCTGGACGACCAAAGCCTTGTGAGTGGATTTAGCAGACGGAGACTGAAAGAAGCCCGTCATACATATATACATGTATGTATTTGTGTGTCTGTATTTGTCCCCCCACAATCGCTTGAAACCGATGCTGGTATATTCGCGGCCCCGTAATCTAGCGGTTCGGCAAAAGATAACGATAGAATAAGTACTAGGCTTACGAAGAATAAGTTCGGAGGTTGATTTGTTCGACTAAAGACGGTGCTGCAGCATGGCCAGAGTCAAATTACCGATATAAGTAAAAACAAATGGAAGAATAAACGAAATTTGTATGTGCATATATATATATATATATATATGTATATATATATATATATATATATATATATATATATATATATATATATATATATATGTGTGTGTGTGTGTGTGTATATATGTACCCATCTAACTGTGAAGCTATATCTATGTGTATGTGCGTGCATTGTGTGTGTGTGTGTGTGTGTATATGTACCCATCTAACTGTGAATCTATATCTGTGTGTATGTGCGTGCATTGTGTGTGTGTTTGTGTATGTGTATTTTTCCCATGCGGTTTCATAATTCAGAAGATAAAAAGCGTAATGGAAACGTACTCTTTTACTTGTTTCAGTCATTTGGCTGCGGCTATGCTGGAGCATCGCCTTTAGTCGAGCAAATCGGCCCGAGGACTTATTCTTCGTAAGCCTAGTACTTATTCCATCGGTCTGTTTTGCCGAACCGCTAGGTTACGGGTACGCAAACACACCACCGTGGGTTGTCAAGCGATGTCATGGGTACAAATACAGACACACAAACATACACACGTACACACACACACACACACACACACATATATATATATATACATATATACGACGGGCTTCTTTCATTTTCTGTCTACCAAATCCACTCACAAGGCTTTGGTCGGCCCGAAGCTATAGTAGAAGACACTTGCCCAACGTGCCACGCGGTGGGAATGAATCCGGAACCATGTGGTTGGTAAGCAAGTTACTTACCACACAGCCACTTTCTACAGAACCATAACTTTTTCGTCAGAATCAGTCAAGACTTACCAGTCAGTTTCGTAGATATTTAATTAATATATAATTAAAAAACAATGAAATATTATTTACTAATCAGACATGGTTGATCAGCAAAGAATAGCCGGGGATGATCAGTTGTTTACGGAAAACTTTCTGCTATGAAAGAGTCTATACTATGCATATTTGAACGGATGTGTCTGATGAAATATTTATTATTCTTTCCACAGAAAGATTATTTTTTATGAAATTGACTTGTAAGATTTGACGCAAAATGGAGCGACAAATAGAATACTTTTATGTATGTGTGTTCGCGTCATTGCTTGTATGTGTATGAATGTGTCGGTATATATATATACACACATACACAAACATAGAAACACACACACTTATGTTTTCTTCCTTTACACTTTCACGATTTTTCACTCAAATGTTTCGCTTGTCTGACACCATACATTATATTTGTTTATCTCCTCCTTGCGTTATTGTAATAAGATTATTTGTGAATCTTTCTCAGTTTCTCTCTCCTTCTCTTTCTTTCTCTCTCTCACGTGGTCACACTATGTGTGTGTGTGCGTTTGTGTATGTATATATATATATGTGTGTGTGTGTGTGTGTGTGAGTGTGTGTGTACATATATGTGTGTGTATATATGTGTGTGTGTGTATATATGTGTATGTGTGTATATATATGTATGTGTGTATATATGTCTGTGTATATATATATGTGTGTGTATATATGTATGTATATATATGTATGTATTTATATATATGTATGTATATATATGTATGTATATGTATATATATATATATCTATGTATATATATGTATATGTGTACGTATATACACACATACAAATGAACATCTCTCTCTCTCTCTATATATATATATATATATATATATATACATAGCTACAGCCTCTTGTGAATAACAGTAATGTGATTAATGTGGCAAACACCTAATCATATAACAAGGATTGATACCTACCTCATTGTGTTCAACCATTGAAAAATTTATCGCCTGTGAATATGAAATTCATCTCCATTTCTCTGGAAATTTACATCTACACCATTGGAATCTGTGCATCTATACAAAGGATTAATTCACCCTCTCTGTAATGCTAATAAGCAGGAATTGAGACCCACCTCGTTGTAATTAACAATGGATAAATTTGTCTTCTGTGAGTATATAATCCCTCATCATATCTATGGAAATTCATATGGATTAGGTCACCTTCTCTGTGATGCTATCAAAACTTTTTTAAAATTCTGTGATAAGACTGTACATCATCTTTAAAGAACTTTAATGAACTTTAGAAATCTGTTTAATTATCTACATTACTTCATGAGTATAGCCTCAAACACTAGGATGTCTAGAGAACTTACATGTATTTTAGCTGATGAGTACGGGACTCGTTTATATGCTGTAATCTTTGCAACTTTTAATAAAACCTGTCCTTGTATGAAACGATCGTACTAAAAACCTATCCATTCTTGTTGCTTCTTTCTCGCGTATATATACATATATGTATATATATCTGTAAAGGTGCAGGTTTGTGTTCATATACATGTATATGTATGTTTTTATGTGTGTGATGTTTATGCATACGTATATATATTATATAGAGGAGTACGGGAGCTAACCAATGGCTGATGACAGCTGAAACTGCAGACCTTCATTGATTCTGATGTCGGTTCCTGATGGAGTACACCCAGGGGATTAATGTTGCCAAGATCCATGGGGAGGACCAGGCCTCACTCAGGAGCCCTGTGCCAACTGTAGCGGCTACCATCATGAAGTTAAGGGGAGCAAGCTCAAACATATCCTGTGCTGCAGTTCTCTGGTAGACGCGATACTGGCAGGCATCACGAAAAGGTTTGGGCTCCTCCTAGAAGTCCTGATCTGCCAGCTGGCCGCTGCTTTCAACCCCAAATAATAACTAGTTTAGCAGAGTAATGAACGCCATGAAGACAATCGTAGAGACGGCCAGGAGATGGAGAAGGTCCAGCCACAGTATTCAATTCAATTCAATTTTTATTGGCTATAAAAGCAGAAGCAAGGCCATGTAGGAGGACAGGGAGTTATGTACAGGGAGGGTGGTCATACAAAGAGAGATTTTGAACCGAGCGGTCGTCGGCTTCTTCACTATCTTGTCCGGAAGCTTATTCCACGGATCCGCAACCCGGACGGAGAAAGCCCCCCTCCTTCGATTGAGATGAAATCGTCGTAGATACAGCTTTTCGGAGTGACCCCGCAGACACGGTCTGGAGCAGGAGTGAAGAACAGCTCTTTCGAGAGGTTGCACTTTCCGCTTATGATACTGTGAGCGAGAATGAGATCACCACGGCGTCGTCGTTTTTCTAGGGAATAAAGGTCGAGCGTCTTTAGCCTTTTTCATAAGACAAATGCTTGAGACCAAGAACCATGCGGGTAGCCAGCTTCTGGACTCTTTCGAGATGATGTATGTCTTTGAGGAGATGAGGAGAAGAGGCTTGAATCCCGTACTCGAATATGGGTCTCACCAGCGTGACATAGAACGGTAGGAATACGGCGGCAGTAGTACACCTTCATCAACATCTGACCTTGGCATGATACCTATGGTATACAATACGCTTTTGATTCGTTTAATACTTTTTATACAGCGGTAAAGTGTATGTTGACTGAAAAACTAATGTTTAATTTCATTTGTTCGTTTAATTATATGCGTAGATCTTGATCATCATCTGATCTTGGCATGTTCTACCTTTTTGGAAAGCTCCATGTCAAATCTACAACATGAAAATCTCAGCTGGCAGAAACTTTAGCAGGCCGGGCGAAATGCTTAGCGGTATTTCGTCTGCGTTACGTTCTGAGTTCAAATTCCGCCGAGGTCGACTTTGCCTTTAATTCTTTCGGGGTCGATAAATTAAGTACCAGTTACGCACTGGGGTCGATGTAATCGACTTAATACCTATGTCTGTCCTTGTTTGTCCCCTCTGTGTTTAGCCCCTTGTGGGTAATAAAGAAATAGGTTTTAACTGTTTAGGGGGTTAGATACTTACCACACAGCCACTCCTGTATATGTCCATTCGATACCGCTGGTCACAGCACGCTGGATCTCGCCTTACTCATATAAGCTGTTCCGTTGATCGTATCAGCTGGTACCCTCGACATCGTGACCGACTGTGTGCTCCTATATGTACGTGTGTGTGTGTGTGTGTATAATACATATATACATATTATGTATAATTTATATATATATACACATACGTGTATATGTATACGTATGTGCATGACATATATATATAGATGTAAGTAAATACAAAATGGAACAAGAAGGCAAAACATCCAGAAGACGATACAAAAAACACGGATGGGTCATTCGAAGCCTTTAATCTTCAGTCAAGAACCGGATCATCCTCGTAATTTCGGCTGATTAATCTTGAGATTGCTCCAATCTGGCCAGCCCCAAGGAAAAACTAAGCGAAGAGCATTAGATTCCTTGGAAAAAAGCTTCGAATGTATACGAAACAAGGACGGGAAAATGGACGATGTTACGAGAATATAAATACAAAATACGAAAAAAACAATAATAATAAGAAATAACAGGACATCACAACAGGCGTCTTTCGACTGGAAACGAATTGAATTCAGCTGCCGTGTTAGTAATTGAGCTTTAGGGCAGAGAAACAGATCATGTTACTGCGACCGCTGCGAGACCCCAAAAGGCCAATATATATATATATATATATATATACTATGTATATATATATAACACATATATATTATGCATATTTCATATATATATATATATATATATACACACATACGCGTATCTGTATGCGCGCGCGCGCGTGTGTGTATGTGTGTGTGTGTGTTTGTGTGCGTGTGTGTGCATGTACTTGCTGCTAGATTGTAAATCTGATATCACATAATGATTAACCTCTACTATGTTCAATTTAATTATCATCGGTAATCCTCAATTAGACAAATTAAGTGATATCTCGTATAGAAAGTGGAACGTAATTTCAGCAAAGATATGTAATTTGACTAAAGCTATATATATAAAGCTATAACTAAAATTCAATTCATAATTTATACGTAAGCAACGAAATAAATAGCAATCAGAGAGAGAATCTCGATTATATTTGACGATCGATTGGAGGGATACGATTGTTTAGTAGATAAACTATGACTATTATATTGCCTACAAGATATTTCCGCATGGAATCTGAGCCGTTGGCGACATTCAGTCACATAAGAATTTCATTATCTCTTTCGAAATTATTTCTACCATAATTTGCTTAGTGATTAATCGATTAAACATTTGCTAACGTAATCCATTTATTTCTGAAGTAATCACGGTTTTTCCATCTGATCTGAAGAGTTTTTGACGGTGGCTGGGTGTGGATATATTTCTCTGTTTTTTTTTTAGTATTAGGCAATAATTAATACATCGAAAGTCGCTATGTTCAAATTATGTTATTATAGTGAATACGATACAAGTGTGTGCTGAAATGTTACTGGCTTTTGGTAAAAGAAATTACAGGTGGATCAGATAATCATCTCTCATTCACACACTTATTGCTGCGGTCTTCAGTTTTTCTAAACCCTACAAAAGAGCTTGGAATATTGGTCTTCCAACCAGGCCTTTCGCAACACCCCTAAAGCCAGGAACTTTATTTAGTACATAAGTAATGAAGTCTGAAGAATATAAACTTTATATAACTAAGTCACCAGTGTGAAGCAATAAAAATGTTTTGTTCTTAATACATTGGTTATATTAGCCACTACTTATTTATATGATTTGTATGCAGAAGGCGTTCGTCGAATATTTCCCTATCGAATGAATGATTTTTTTCTTCACGAAGTTCTATTTATCATTTCAGCTATTTTAGCTCTGGTAAAGTATCTACGATTTGTAGATATAGCTCAATAGCTTCCAATCAAGGGTTATAAATCGCTGGAACTATTAATACGATGTACCACATGCCTTGAAGTATTCTTCTACTCCCTTTGCATTCTAATTTCACCATAGCCTACTCAAATAGTCTGTTTAATTCGTTGCTCTTCTTAATGTCACTCTTGGCTTGTTTAGTATCTTTGGCTGAGTTTCCTCTGTGGAAGGCTTGAGAAGCCTCTTCTTTCCTACCGTCTCAG
>NC_043006.1:12556565-12559065 GCF_006345805.1 Octopus sinensis | reverse complement strand
GAGAAGCCAAACAAAAATCGATGCGGAGGCCGCCTTGAAGAATATACAATCGCTAACAATCGTGGAGGTGAAAAAACTATTTGTTAGGAGATAAATTAAAAACGTGAATTGTTTAATGAATGGAATAACGTAAACATTAATGCTTAAACATACCAGGAGATGCACTCATGCATATGGAGATATAAGCCGTTGTTATTGGTGTGAGAAAAATAAATGTTCGGCTGGTAAAATTTGAACGACTTAAATTTTCTATGACTGCAGTTCGTTATCTCTCCTGAAAGGCGTTTGAGTAATGGGGTTATAGCTAAAAGGACATGGTAGTCTCTCCATGGTACAAAGATTCTCTTTATATTCTTCAGTTCTACACAATATGCTGCATTCGAGACAATATGGTGTTGAACTTTTACTTTGAAGACACACCATATACGAAGTCAATGTTTGGTTATGTCAGGGCTCCTAAGGAAAGTGTGGCCCAATTTATTGATTGAAATGTGTTTCAACTGGTATTAAGTTAGCCTTGTTTTGACCATTAACCTTTTTAATCTTCTGTCTTTTGTTTCCGTCATAAAACCGCGGCCATGTTGCAGTACCGCTCTAAAGAATGATTTTGTTGAATAAATTGACCTTGCCATTTTAAGTCTGGTATTTGCTCTATCGTTCTTTTGTCGAATCGCTAAGTTGCGGGGACGTAAACACACTACAACGGTGAATAAGTGGTACTGTGGGACAAAACAGACCCAAAGACGTGCCCACACACACACACACATACAAATACACGAGCTCATGCACACACGTGCGCGCATACACAGACATATGCAAACACATACTCACATGTTGACGGGCTTCTTTAAATTTCCGTCTGCAATATTCAGTCACGACGTTTTGGTCGGCGCGGGACAATAGCAGAAGACACTTGCCGAAAGTGCCATGCAGTAGGATCGAACTCAGAACCATGAGGTTGAGTAGCAAACTTCTTACTATACGGTAACACCTGCGCCAACGGTATCTTAAGCACGATGCTAAATTCTAAAGAGCAGATGTTGTCGTCAGATCATTGATAGAGATTTAGATTATACAAATTCTTCAAGCCAGTAACATCACGTGACATCTCTTATGGCTTCTGATACGGCCATTTGCTACTGTGTTTATGCTTCAATCTTCATATTTTATTCCATTTATTAAACATGTCAGGTTCGTAATTCATTTTCTAATTAATAGTTTTTCATTTCAACGCCTATTAACGGTCGTAAATTCATCAACGACGCCCCCTCTGCCTTGGTGGTTCATTTTGGGGTGTGTTTATTCGTAACGTAGCGTTTGGTCTTTTGCTCGGATTCAGGTAGCTTATTAAGCGACTTCATCTGCAGCTCAACTTTGTTATATCGTAACTCGATGTTCTGAGGAATTTCACAAACTAGCATTATAATCCAGTAAATGTCAATTTGCGCACTTGCACACAGATACAAGCTCGCACACACATACAAAAACAACAACAACAACACACACACACACACACCACACACACACACACATGCACACCCACATACAAACAAACATATACATAAGAAAACGCGTTTCACTTGGTCAGGTACCTTGTCACATTTGCTAATCTTTTTAAGTATTTATGCGGTCCCAATTAGACCGACACATTCTTGGCTTGGCAATCTTTAAGCCAATGGAATATCAAGAATGTAACAACTGGTGATAAAAAAGTGTTGCACCAGTAGTCGAGTGGTACTTATTTTTAACTAACTTCGTTGGAGCAACGAGAAATAATATGCTTTGGTCAAGGACACTGTGTATTACTTGCCCCAGGGATCGAACCTACGATCTTGCGATCTTAAGCTCCACACTATAACCATTAGGCTACACTCAAATATACATAAACATATAGGCAAGTACTAACATGCATACATATATCCATACGAGAAAGGGAGAGAGAGAGTGGGAGAGCGATAAAGAGAGAGCGCGGCAATGGCGTTAATACATAATTTAAAGAGCCCGCAACCATACAGCCATGCATTCACACAGGCGCATAATCAGGTGACAATAGATTTACTGAGTTTAATTAGGTATGCATTTACACACACTATGCATAATAACATATTTCGTAGTTTGGGTTACCTCACAGCCATGTGATTTTGAGAGAATATTTTTTGAACAACATCCTGAAGTATCGTGCCTAAGGCAACATCATTCTGCTGTACCAATGACTATAGAATACAATTTACTGTGCTTTAGATTATTGCAAACCGAGCAAATAAGAAATAAATAGTGTGTAATCCAACGTTATTAAAAGCCGGACAGTGAACCGTGAACTCTGAAACTGTTCTTCGCGGCTGAATTAAGATAGATTTCTTTATATCTCTGGTCTAATTGTTTGGCCTGTTCTTTTTGTTCTCGTTTTGTTTTCAGTCTCAGATCAAACATGGTCGGTCAGAATTATATTCTACTGCGTTCTAGAAGTGACTGTCTCATCATTTTGTCTGTTGGGCACATA
>NC_043006.1:12546565-12554065 GCF_006345805.1 Octopus sinensis | reverse complement strand
TCGATATCCTCCCTTTATCTCCCTTTATGTCTTGTTCACCATATCTTAAACTTTCCCTCAAATGTCAACAATACATGGAGCAGAAAAAAATAATGGGATTCATAAAAGTGATAATAACCTTGAAGACTGTGCTCTAGTATGGCCACAGTTCAATGACTCATTGACTAGAACTTGTAAGAGCATAAAAGGATAATAATCTATAGATTACATTTCATTAACTCTCTCGATTCTTCGTCTTTCTTGCTTCTGTAGTCTTTAGAAATTCCCTTTGAGAAATTATTCTCTTCTTACTCTCATCTTTCATTCTTTAGATTTTGTAGAAGTCAAGTCTAGATGAAATAGATGTGAGATAGGAATATTTATCATATGAATACGAACGTTCTGGAATATCGTCCATATTAGTGCGACTTTGCAATATGTGGCTGTTATCTTTTTAAAAAGATCAAGCAAACTACTGCAAAAGTAGGAGCGGTTGATTTTAATGCGACTAGAAGCATTAAATACATACGCAGACGGAAAGAGAATGAAAAAAGACAGACACACAAACACGTCTAAATACAAAAGATCACACACACACACACAAACACACAAAAACACACAAACACACACACATACACACACACACAACCACAAACACACACAGATGTATATATGTATCCTTATATCCGCGTTTGTGTGGATGTGAGTACTTGTACGCATATATATATATATATATATATATATTATATATATATATATATATATATATATATATTTATATACCTATATGTATATATATATATATATATATGACTGTATATAAATATATAGGTATATATATATATATATATATATATATATATATATATATGTATAAGGGTGAAAAGGACACACGAGTTGATATATATGAAAAAACAAGTAAAAAATAGAAAATGCTAAAATAATTTTATAGTGAACATTCAGTACCGGTTCGGTCATTTTGAGACCTTTTCAACTGTAACGATTAAATAATTAAATTTAGAAAAATTAGAAGAAAAGTTTTTTAAAAGAATATTTCTATAGTAGTGTTCAGATTTAAGTGGCATTCTGCCTTTCTCTGACTCCCTTGTTTGCACTTGTGTGTTCGAGGTAGTTGTGAGCTCTTGGTAGGGTAGTAGAGAGAAGGCTGGTGAGGAAAGGGGGGTGGGAGAATCTGGAGTGCCCTGATGGTCGTTATTTTGAATGGTCAGTGGCGGCTGGCAGTCTCAATTCAATTCAGGAGAATATTTATATTGACAGGCTTCTTTATAGAATTAGCGTAGGTGTGTTATAAAAAAAAACATAGTGACAAACTTAAGGGGTAGGGGGTGGAGAGAAGAAGAAGAAGAAGAAGAAGAAGGAGAAGGAGAAGGAGAAGATGACGATGATGGTGATGGTGGTGATGATTATGACGACGATGATGATGATAACGATGATGATGAAGAAGAAGAAGAAGAAGAAGGTGGAGAAGGAGAAGATGGTGGTGATGATGGTGGCGATGATGATGATGCCGATGATGATGATAACGATGATGATGAAGAAGAAGAGGAAGAAGAAGAAGAAGAAAAAACAGAGAAGGGAGAATATGATGTAAATATAGCTATGAAGGGGCTGATTAGTAATGGATTCTATTGAGTGTAGTATTTGTGTGTATATATATTTTTTTCTTTTATTCTAAAGTGAGGTATATTAATTGTTTGTCGTAGACCCGTTAAGAAGTGGCTTGTATTTGTAATAAGAGATTTTCTTACTTATTCGTTGTCTCGAGGTTGTATCGTCCCTAAATTGGTAGAGGGGGAAAATTCTGAAGTTTGGTGTTTTTTGTTGGCGCAAGTATCTATGTGTTGGCTAAAAGCTATTTTTCTGTTTTGGGGAATTTTTATGGGATCTGTGCAGGGCCATTCGTTTACGCAAACCATTTTTTGTTTGGCCTATGTACTGCTCTTGACACCCGGAGCAGGTTAGTGAGTATATTAGGTTCTCCGAAGCACATGTGAAGTTGCTTTCACTGTAAAACGTTGTCCCTGTTTGAAGGAGACTCAGAACCCTCGATTAGATAGTCGCATATCCCGCAATTGGGTCTTCCACATTTTTTTACTGTCGGCTTCTGTTTGAAGAGTGAATTCGGGCTTGTGTAAGGAGACTTTTCATGGATCTAGGCTGTCTTTGCTTTTTATGATCGTGTGTGTTGGGGAGGATTGTGTTCATTCTGTGGTCTTTTTTTAGGAGGGGTATGTTGTGGAGGATGGTGTCGAAGGCTTCGTTATTGAGAGGGTTGTGTGTGGAGATGTATGGTAAGGCTTTTGGTTGTAAGTTTTTCTTTGATTTGGGATGTCTCGTTCCTTGATGTTAAGTTGAAGGGCACGTTGAATGCATTTGTCAATAAGTGAAGGTGGATAGTTCTGGTGATTAGGGTATCTTTTAGTTCTTGTAGTCGTGTGTCTCTGGTGTTGCGTTAGAGACTATAGTGCATATCCTTTTTGCTAGATTGAAGGGGATATTCATCCTGGTGTGTCTTGGGGTGGCATGAATTGAATGGAAGATATTGCTTAGAGTCTGTAGGCTTATAGTATATGTCTGTTTTCTTTATTATAGCTTTCTTAATGAGGATATCGAGGAAGGGGAGTTGTTGTTGGCTATATTCCACCGTGAATTGATGTTTTTACGTCCAGTCCGTTTAAAATTTTCTGGAATTCTATGAGTTTTTCTATATTTTTATGCCAAAGGATGAAACAGTCATCTAGATATCTCTTCCAGTTGTTTTCTATGTAGATGGAGAAAGGGCTGCCATATCTTTCTAGAACCTTACGATACAGACTGATCTCTAGGATATATGACTAGGTTGGCAAAGGAGGGTGCCATTCGTGTACCCATCGCAGTCCCCGATTTTTGTCGGTAGAAGTTGTCATTGAAGGCGAAGAGTTATTTTCAGGATGAATTTAACCCCTTCTATCACAAATTCTTTTTTGATGCGGTGTGGTAGTTCGTTGGCGTGATTCTCTAGCCAGAATTGGATTGCCTCTAGTCCTAGGTTGTGGGGGATATGGAGTAGAGGTTGACTACATCGAAGGATACCAGTATGGTGTTTTTGTTTATAGTATTCGGTAGGTGATTGAGCATATCTAAAGTCGTCCATATAGCTTTTGACATGTTTGAGGAGTGGTTTTAACAGGTGTCTAAAAAGTTACTGAGGGCGGTGGGTTTCGCATGCGGGACCTGCTATTATGGGTCTCAATTTGAGGTCATTAGGATTAGGGACTTTAATTATTTGTCTGTAGCTATCTTGCATGCGTTGCTTATTTTTTCACTTTTGTGGATCTTAGGTATACCGTAGAATTGGCTAGTTTTACTTGTGAAATTGGTCATATAATCATATTCTTGTCGTTAGCCCTGCTTTGTATGGGTTAATATGGATTTAGTTCCCTCATTATTTTTTGTTGACTGTAGTTTTGTGCCTTTTCATAGTATGGGTGTCTTCCAGCATAGAAAGTACTTTCTACCGCTAAGCATTTCACCCGACGCGCTAACGTTTCTGTTATATGTATTATGGTTGTGTGTTTGCATGTGTGTGTGTGTGTTTTGGTGTGTGTGTATGTGCGTGTATGTGTGTACGTACGTGCATGCGTGTCTGCTGTTCGTTTGACCTCAGTGTTTCATGTGTGAACGTTTTGCTAATACACATTATCATCTCCTGCTCATCATCAGCCTCTTCGTGCTCCTGAGATGAGTCGAGTCTGAGTTATTCAAGTAGTATAGTAGTATACTATGGCCTGAAGCCATGTTGACGATACTGTGTACATTTACATTTTTCCACAAAAAAGTTTCTTTGCACAGGTTGTGGCAGATGATGAAACTAGAGGCTTCAGGCGATGTACATACAGCTCCTCTCCTTCGTCACGCGGTGACAATGTGAAGTAATTGTTCCTTCACATACACATGCACACACACACACACACATATATATATATATACACATATATACATATAGGAATATATATATAACTATACATAAATATGCAAATATACATACACACGTACATATGTATATATATATTCATTTATGTATATATATACTTATACACACACACACATACACACACACACACACACATATATATATATATATATATATATATTTAATCCAAACAAGAAAGCACAAAAAACACAACAACGCAAGGACGGGGAACAAATAAAGTATTATTGGACGCTCAGGAAAGAAGAAAAGAAGGAGGGTTTAACGTTTCGAGCGGAGCTCTTCGTCGGAAACATAGGAGGAGGAAAGATCCAGAGAAGGGAAGACAGAGGAAAAAAATCACCAACGGTACACACGCGGTCACATTTTGAATATATATACTAGCAGTATCGCCCGGCGTTGCTCGGGTTTGTAAGGGAAATAACTATAAAGAATTTTTAGAGAGTTATAGCCAAAAAATAGCAAAAAATGCATTAAAAATGGAAAGAAAATTATGGTAAATTTTTTTTTTTAAATCGTTGACTCATCGTAGACATTTTTAGAGAGTTACTTCCCTTATATTTAAAAACATATGCATTAAAATGAAAAAATACTCATCGTAGACGCGCGCTTATACCCAGAAGGGCTCGATATGAATCACGACTATAAGATACCCGGTTTTGGTTAAACTGCACCGCAAAATGTGGGAGTAGTTAGGAGTCTAATCGGAGACACACAACCTTTCTTTTATATATAAAGATTACTAGCAAAAATACCCCGCAATGCCCGGGTTAAAGAGAATGATGAAATATAAAAACGCCGTCTAGATTACGCAGGTCGCAACTTCTAGTAGCTGAGATACCAACTTTCAACACTAACAACTCTCCAGCCCATGCCAGCATGGAACATAGACGTTAATTAAAATGTTAAAAGAAAGTTTTCAACCCAGATATGTATATAAAGTAAATACACGTAAATCAAAATACGCTTTGTGTAGCTTAATTCGCAACAGCGTTTTTGTGTGTATGTGCATATATATATATATATATATATATTATATATATATATATATATATATATAATATATATATGTGTATGTAAGTATATCTGCATATATGTATATAGTATATCGTGTTCTTACAAAGAAATGTTTGCTAAGTATAGAGCTCCGCGTAGATTATCAGCGTCCAGTTTTCTTCCAGTGTATTGGTTATCCAAAGACTATAATTAATTGTATTACAGCTGTTTGTGGAATATCCCAGCTACTGAAATTTTGTGCAGACTCCATACCCCAACTTTGCCATCATCGGAGAGGATAAACTGATACAACTGTAAAGGAACATTACTCAACAATTAAATTAATATTATTATAGTTCATGTTGTCTAAAAAAAAGAGTAATCTAATTGAAGTTCAATGAAAATATGTATTCCTGCTGAATCCCACCAGACACAAAGCAAGACTTTTTTAGGGTGAAGATCCGCTTTTGGGGTGGCTAAGGGTGGCTCATGTCGCTTACTCCTGGATCATTTCGGTAAATAATCCATTTCTCATCACCTGTGCCAATTTGCTTTAAAAAAGGCACGTTGCCATTCCGTTTATAAAGCCAATCACAGATTGAAATGTAATCCGAAAGGTTTCTCTCACTCAACTCATATGGTACCCAAACGATTTGTATACCAAAGCTTTACTAGGTGTTCATGAACGACGGATTTTGAAAAGTTGAGCCTTTCTGCCAATTCTCGGGTTGTTCAATGTGGGTTATTTTCAATTAATGACTTGATTTGGTCATCATCTGTAGTGGATGGTCTGCTTGATCGATCTTTATCAATAAGGCTACAATCTCCAGCTTAGAACCTTACGAACCACTTCCGTACGTTTCTTTCGGATAAAGAAACATCACTGTAAACTGCGCGTATGTCTTTGGTTGCTTGTAGGACATTTTTCCCTCTACGGAAAAAGAAAAGCATCAAATGCCGAAAACAAACTTTCTTATTTTTCATTTGAAAGGGTTACAGAATTAACAGAGGTTATAGGAACAAAAACCTTCTTCCACGAAAAGATAGCTTAAACTGTGCTTTAAATGGAGTTGTAGTCAAATTCTATTTTATGGACTCAACCATGTTCTAAAATAAGTCGAAAAGTAAGCTACTATGAATCGGCACGAAATTTCCGGACAACCCAATACAAAGATCCCCAGCCCTCATTATTGGAAGTGATTTCTTTTTTGGTGGCAGAGTGTAGTTTGATGTAGATTTAGCTGTTATTTCTAGCAACTCCTCAGCCTACATAATTGTTCTATTCCTTGGCTCGTGTAGAAATCAGCTTTATTCATCTATGGTGCGCACCATTCAGGAAGAATCGGCTACTCCTTGTATTTGCGAAGTAATGTCTTTGCCAAGTATTGTATTTGTGAAATAAAGCATGCTTGCAATGCATTCTTGATTAACCGGGCGTGTCAGTGCGTGGGTTTATGCTTATTGAAGAAATCGATTTAACTTGCAAATAATCATTAAAATCTCTTTTACAAAGATGGTGTATAGCGTAAATACTTCGTGAATGAATAAATTCGCTTGTGTATACAATAGATTACCTGCCAAATTCTCAGTAATAATTATAATTCTTTTATAATTTCACTTGTTTGTATAAGTATATATATATATATATGTATGTATATATAAATATATATATATATAGAGAGAGAGAGAGAGAAAGAGAGATATAGATAAAAGATAGATAGATAGATAGACAGATATACACACATATGACATTTGTATATATATAACATGATATAATACAATATTATATATATATATATATATATATATATATATATATATATATACTCATACATATATATGTCTATATATGAATATATGTATATATATATATATATATATATATTTATATATATTCATATATATATATTCATATATATGTATATATATACACATAGTCTTATATACATACATATAGATATATATGTATGTATATGTTTATGTGAACATCTCTCTCTCTCTCTCTCTCTCTCTATATATATATATATATATATATATATATATATATATTACAAAATTGGAAATGCAAAGGAAAAAAATGAAATAAATATTCTGTTTCCTTTTTTTCGTCTCTTTTTTTTACCCGTGAGGCTTCGATACAATTAAAATGCATTATGGGGAAGGATTAACAAAAGGTTTTTGACAAGAACGGGACAAGAGCAAAATCTAAATAACCGGTCTTTTGTAAAGGCAAATATACAATATACATATATGTCTTCCCTTCGCAATAACTGCGCCTCGTGTATACTTCATTGGTTACAGTATCGCCAAAGCCATCATTTGTTTCTTTTCAGGTGCAGATACCTGTTTATAAAGTGTGAAAGCAAAATATTTCTCTCACACACAAATAATATGTGATAACTATGGAGTTTATCGATTTTTCTTCTTTAACAAATACGAATATCTCTAGTTATAAGACGTAATAAAGGGAAATATATTTTGTAATATCGATATATAGAAATTATTCATAATCATATGTTAGTTCATATTTTCTA
>NC_043006.1:12529065-12539065 GCF_006345805.1 Octopus sinensis | reverse complement strand
ACACAGTATGTGAGAAAGCACCACCATGGCGCAATTCCCTCTGCCGGAAATTTGGAAACGACTTGCTGTACTGCTTGTTATTAGAGTCAGATACTTCAGTACAAACGTTCCAGTGCTTGGGTGTCAATCTGAGAACAGTGCAATCTGAAGACAAGTACCAGGAGTGATAAAAATCAAGCATCCATTCAGCATCAGTGTTTGGAGTGATCACTAGTGATGGCAACGTTATGCCTGCTTTCATCTTCACACACGACCTCAGACTCAGCATGGAGGCATACATCAAGTGCCTGGAGGAAGTAGTGCTGCCTTGGGTCAAGAGAGTGGCTTCTGGAAGACACTATGTCTGGCAACAGGTATCTGCACCATGCCACACAAGCAGGAGAATCCAGCCATGGCTGTCAGACAATTTTTGCAACCACATCACTCCTAACATCTGTCACCTAACTCTCCAGACTGTAACCTTCTTCATTATTATGTGTAGGGTGCAGTTGAGCGAGTAACCAACAAATCTCCTGGTAACACCAAAGATGAAATGAAGGCAAGGATCATGGCAGCATTCACCAACTCAAACAGGGAGACCTCCAGGAGAGTTGCAGGAGATTCTGAAGTCATCTGGAGGCCGTGGTTGAAGCCGATTGATATGTTATTGAATAAATTTACTCTTTTGTATTTCAAAATATTTTTATGTAATTTTGGTAAATAAACCTGTTAAATTGAGATGTCAGTGTTACTTTCATTTTTGCGTAATCTAGTTGACGATATATTCACCGCACCCTGTATACACACAGACATGCACATATATACATACACATATATACATACACACACGCCGAATATTGCGACTCAGCACTGGTTAGGGCGGGATATGAGATAATATAGAATATATACAAAATACTATAACACTACATGAATATCCAGTCCGAGGTGATATATATATATATATATATATATCAGAGAATATGTTACCAATAATCGAAGAATAAAAAATCCCACCCTGGCAAAAAAAAAAAAAAAGAAAAAAAACAATGAATGAGATAGGGACTAGAATAGGAAAACACAAAGACAACACTTAGTAAAGTAAGAATCAAAAGAGGCGCATAAAGCAATACGGAAGAGTAGAAGGGAAAGGACAGATAAACGCGGGTAGAAAGAGCAGCCATATAGTAGAAACAAAGCTAACAGATAATATCGAACCAAATAGATACATTAAAAGAAATGGAAAAATAATAAATGACGAAATTAGCTGGTTTATCCCAATATTTGGATTGCAAACAATATCTAAGATAGGACAGGAATTCTTCTCGCGCTGGATAGGTATTTTCGTAGATCAAGTTAAAATGCTTCAAAATCCTCTACAGCTTGAAGGTGAAATTAGCGTACACGCCATCTCATAACCTAAAATATTATATAAATAAATTAAATGACAAAGAAATTAATAAAATAAAACGAGAATGTGGAAATGGAAACGTGGCAGATCGAAATAAAACATACAGCGATAGAATGGATAGTAAATCTTTATATATAAAAGTGAAGTTGTGTGTCTGTCTCCTACGATTTAAATTCCTAACTACTCCCACATTTTGCGATGCAGTTTAACCAAAACCGGGTATCTTATAGTCGTGATTCATATCGAGCCCTTCTGGGTATTAGCGCGCGTCTACGATGAGTCTACGATTTTAAAAATAATTTAACATCATTTTTTTTTCTATTTTAATGCATATTTTTTTAATATAAGGGAAGTAACTCTCTAAAAATGTCTACGATGAGTCAACGATTTAAAAAAAATTACCATCATATTTTTCCATTTTTAATGCATTTTTTTGCTATAACTCTCTAAAAATGCTTTATAGTTATTTCCCTTACAAACCCGAGCAACGCCGGGCGATACTGCTAGTACTTTATTAAAACAGACTTGGGTCCAAATAATTGTACATCATTAACAATGAAGTCGAAACATGGGTTAGTGATATGCTTCTCAGCATTTACAGGTGATTGAGCCGGTCGTGTAACCCCATTTGATCAAAGCAAGTTTTGATCGTTTATTTCTCGTTCTTTGGCGGTTGAGCGCTTTCCACTAAATACATACTGCTTCAGCAGGAGGATAATTCCTATGGCAATTGGAGAAGAGGTGTTTCTCAATCTCTTCAATCAAGAGATGGAATCTTCTTTCTTCCCCAGATGATGTTAGGGTTTGAACATGGCCAAACAAGGTTCTTAACTTCCGTAGCTGGGCCGGCTGTTTACGTCCATGTAAACAGAAAGCAGGACAAAAAAAAACGACGGCAAAATACTTTTGTATTCTGCATCTTTTCCCTGATTTTATGTACGTGGAATTTTGGCACGAAGTAAGCTGATATGTGTCTGTTATACAATTAGAAAAAGGTACGAATGAAGAACTACTATTTCCAAGCTAACAAAAATATCAGGTTTTCTCTCTAAGTGAGACACCCACTAACACTATGCAATGCATTTTTCGAAATAAAACAAAAAATTCTTTTCAAGCAGAATTATCGGTAAACTATTCATAGAAAGATATCTGATAAAATATAACAATAGACAATAAATTCAACCACCATAGCACATAACTTCATATTATATATCGAGTGTGTGTGTATGTATGTGTGCCAATGTGTGTGTGTGTGTTCTTGCGTATGTGTGCACGTGTGTGGCCAATCAATTAATTCGAAATGTATTCTATGGAACATCATCAAATCTATATTTGTGCATTGTTTGTAAAATTAAATCATAAATCATTGCTAGCTAAAACAAAGATAAGGATATTATACATGAATAATACATTGTCCATAAAGACTTTTAAAATATTAGCTGTGTTGTTTTTTTAGCTGTTATTGTTTAAATGTTAAAGTTAATCAATACATTTTACGGTACTAAACTACAGAAAAAAAAATGAAAGTAGTCACGTTATGATTATCTGTGCGTCGATTTCAAAAAAATAGATTTTGAGATAAGACAAAAGGCGAAGCATGTAACAATGAAATGTCTTCATAACAGTTTTACACAAATTTTAATGTAAAAATTTGTATACTTAGATCATGGTTGACTGCACACTTAAATTAGGTTTGATTAGCTCTAACGAGAGGGGGAAAATGACAGACAGACAGACAGGCTGACAATCCCATATGTTTGCTCTCTCATTATATCATTTCAATATATTTGGTAATTTAAAAACGTAAATTTTTCCCAGCTTCACACGAAATACATAACTGCATAATATATTATGAGTATTTCAAAGGAGATATTGAATAAAGTCTCAAATACAAATTAACGATGCATACTGTCATTAGAAACACATTTCAATTTGAACAATAAAGTACTCAGTACTTAATGTAGAGTATATAGTTTATTCGAATTCAATTTGTTTTCTCGTGACAGGTGTTTCACACAACTGCCATCTTCCAGGCAATTGACTTCGGGGTTTTCGACCTAAGTTTCATATACAATAGGGCTCGGTCTTCTGTACATTACTATCGTTTACTTTGACTAGTTTCTAAATATTCATTTTCTGATAAAGTTTTTTTTTTTACTTCTTTCCCTGCTGTTTCTTTTCATTATCTAACTTGTCAGGCTGTTTGCTCAGTATTGGTCGACTTCGATATGATATCCGGTTTCTACAAAAGCAGCTTTCAGAAAATGAATTTGTGTTATTCTGTATCTGTCTTTGAACATCTCTCTTCTCCGATATATTTGTTATCAATGCTTCCTTTCTTACAATATTCTTATATATATATTAACGTGTGTGTGTATATAACTATAATATATATATATATATATATATATATATATATATATATATATATATATATATATATATATATATATATATATATATATATATATATATATATATATATATATATATATATATATATATATATATATATATATATATATATATATATATATATATTATATATATATATATTATATATATATATATATATATATATATAATATATATATATATATTATATATATATATATTATATATATATATATATATATATATATATATATATATATATATATATATATATTATATATATATATATGTATGTATATATATGTATGTATGTGTGTATGTATGTATGTATATATCTCGGATGGGGTATGTTTATCTTTTTACATTTGTATAAACATAAATGCATATAAGAAATAGACAAAATCTATGTGATCAGCAGCTAGGAAAGATATCGTGTCAAATTATGTCATATGTAACATGTTCATATATAAATTCTTTTTCAACGGTCCTCGAGGTGTATGTAAGAAATTTATTGTCTAAATAGAAAAAAAAAACTACTAGGCTACACTACAGAGCACTCATCCATTGCACTTCACAGTAACTGTAAGTGGAATAAATTTAGTCACATAATATATTATTCATATTTACGTTTTGTATATATAGAAAATCTGTATGTTCACAGGAATGAATGGCACGGGAGTACCGTCTGTAAATATATTAGACATTATTATACTGATATGACCGACTATAGTTGTAATAGTTTTAGTAGAGAATGTCCTTAAGATTGGACGCACAGTCTATTCGACATGAGAATTAGTAGTCTTTTCGTTGGTAAACCGAATCTTCGAGTCTGAAATATTTCTATCTCATGCAGAAGTCAATACTTCTAAAAATCTATGGTATTCGCAGAAAGTGTATATACGCTATGCTTTTGACGTATCAATGTGTGACTATTATTTTAATCAAGCAATGTCCTCATATTCGTTATATACCGGGCGATTTTGTTTTATTCACTTATCGATTTCTAACCTATTTATGATTCTGTATTATGTATGTTCATTGAACGTGAAAATATGAAATTTGAGATTTACAAGATGAACAAGGATCCGTGATATCAATCTAATTTTCAGTTGTAGTTGTTGGTATTCTCATTAATCCGCAGGTGAATTCAATCCAAACGCATCCCAACCGCGACCATTTCATTTTCTATTGTTCTTTCTTCCAACACCGTATTCCTAAGAACACATTACCTACTGTAGCATTTTTACAACGGGTAACTATTTCTAACAGGTATAGTAACTACATTAAAATTCCCACGTGATTCGTGTATATTGCAGCAGTCGGTCTTTGTGTTGTCTTGTTTCACTAATGTGCGTGTACATTTTCACATAGAGATGGCTTTATTAGATTTATTGTTCTCAGCATTTTCGCTATTGATTTTCTTAAGGAGTCACAATATCATTGATTTCTTAATACATAATATATTGATATCGTTATCGAATCTGTGCTAGATTGAGTAGATACTGTTATATTATATTTGGTTCGTTTTTCAGTACCTCAAAATTTGTGTGAAATGGTCTGGTAGTTCTCACATACACAGATGTGTTGGTGCATTCATCACATAGAGGGTTTAACTGACAGAAAAATAAATGGACAAGTATTGTGATTTGAGTCTGAGTCTCATGTCAATTTAAAAGATGAATGTTATAATGTGACAGATTTCTTCTTCCTCGTAAACCCAAGTTTCATGCTTATCTAAGAAATCTTTATTTGAGATGATTGTTTTATATTTCTTAACTTTCTGTACTTCTTAGAATTGCTATGTGAGAGGCGTCTGTTGATTTACTAAGGCTGGAAAGTTTCTATAAATTAAATTTAGCAGCAAGGTCTTATGATTAACGCAAAATAGTTTTGTACCTTGCTATATCAGCTAAGCTCTGAAAATACAAAATGATTTAACCTTCCAGCTAAAACAGTCAGACATATATAATTTATATCTCCAGGAGAAATTTTCAATTTGGTTGTAACAGTATTGCCATCGGTAAATACAAGAATTTCATTACATCTCACTGTCAAAATGCTACACGCCTTTTGTGGCCATTCAAAATAAGAGAACAATTTCAATCCAACGTGGAGTATTCCAGGTACTCACTTAACCCAAGTGGTTCTCAAATTGACGAATACCGGTGATAAGTGAAAGATGTTTGCTTTCACTTGTCTTGTAATATTAGTTTCAAATTTAGGCACAAGGGTAACATTTTTGAGTGTGTGTGTGCGTTGGGGGCAGATGATATCATCCATTACAATACGAGACTGGTGTTTTATTTTATCGATTGTAGGAAAATGAAAGGCAAAGTAGGCCCCGGTGAGTTTTGAACAAATACCACAAACCACTTTCCGACACACGAACGATTCTGTCAGATAGAGAGAAGGCAGAGAAGAATTTGTATCAGTATAAATTTTGTTTATTCACGCTGATAGTGTACAAGTCTTAATAGAATAAATTCATTAAATTTAACCCGAATGTTACCAACCCAGCAGTATGTCCACCCCGTTGCAATCCTCACACCCTTACTCCTCATGAAAACCATTGGTTCAAAGTGATATTAAAATCTACCAACTTTCAATCAAATTGTACGACACTGTCTTTAAAACAAAAAAGAGAAACAAAACCAATTCGGCCATACAGAAAAAGGTAAGACACTGATATTGGAAGGTACACTTGAATGAATTCTTGATAGTTTGAACACAAGAACTTCTTTGGATTCGGTTAACACGTTCCATGTAATAATCAAATAAATGAAATTGGTGTCTGTTTAAATTACCGTTATAGTTTTTAATGACAAGACTTAGTTTTTTTTTTCCTGATGAATATGTTACTTCCGTTGGTTTATATTACACTTATTGATTTCTCTATTTACTATATATTTTGGAATCATTTTAGTTCACTTATTGGAAAAGTTGTTTTCTCTTTTTTTCTTCTTTGTTCTCTCTTTCTTTTTATTCTTTTGATGTGTGCGTAGGTGTGTGTGTGTTTTTAACCGAAATAGAATTTTTGCGCTTTCAGCGCTTGGAAATATATCCAGATATTTGTTAACACGGATTTTTATCGTCATCTTCCATGAAGAATTTCCACTTCAGTTCCTTTTATATTCTTCGGTATTTTGAACTGAATATAACAGCCAATATATTAGTTTAGTACTTATTTTTGAGCAGGCCATGGTTATATAAATTTAGGCTATATGAAGCTCCGTTGAGTAGAGCGTTAAGACCCTTGAATGTTATATGAAATTTTATTAGTTGTTTTTCTGATATATATATATATATATATATATTATATATATATATATATATATATATATTGTTTTCGTATTTGTAAAAATGTCAGTTTGCACATATATAAATAGTTTATCTTTGGTGTATATACGTGACTCTCTTTTCGTGACATTTAGGAAATGTTTCTTGGACTGTGTATGGATTAACAAACGTACACCATGCATACGTACATACACATACATTCTCACACCTTCATACACACGTATGAGTATGTGTGTGCGTGTGTTTTGTGTCTGAGTGAGTTTCTGAATATTAACTTTTTATGTACGCATTTCACGGATTCTTTGAATATATGAAAAAGGTCTTACTACTTTAATATGATGTAGAAGTCATTGAAATTTGACGTAAGTATATATATATATATAATATATATATATATATATATATATATTGTTTTCGTATTTGTAAAAATGTCAGTTTGCACATATATAAATAGTTTATCTTTGGTGTATATACGTGACTCTCTTTTCGTGACATTTAGGAAATGTTTCTTGGACTGTGTATGGATTAACAAACGTACACCATGCATACGTACATACACATACATTCTCACACCTTCATACACACGTATGAGTATGTGTGTGCGTGTGTTTTGTGTCTGAGTGAGTTTCTGAATATTAACTTTTTATGTACGCATTTCACGGATTTCTTTGAATATATGAAAAAGGTCTTACTACTTTAATATGATGTAGAAGTCATTGAAATTTGACGTAAGTATATATATATATATATATATATATATATATGAGTATGTGTGTGTGTGTGTGTGTGTGTGTGCGTGTGTATTTGTGCGTATGTGAATAAGTGCGTCTGTATGCGGACGTATATGTGTGTACATATGCATGTTTGTTTTAGATAGCGGCATTTTCAAAGTATCCTTATTATGGAGGACACGCAGGTGGTTCTCATCGCGATTCTTTCATTAATAGTGACTTACTGAAATAGAAATGGACGTGGATGAATATTTCCCGATAGAAAATTTAGATGGAATCTAAGATGGATTATATAGATAGAAACTTGGTAAAATGTTGTTCATAATATTGACCGATATTGATGGCTGCCGCAGCAAGATAACTGTTTTGTTCAATAATCAAAAAAAAAAAAAAAGTCATCGATATTTCTAATGTTGATATCTAACATATACAGAAAGGTAGGGAATATAATCAACTCTTCTTTATACATGTTTACTGGCGCCATGTTAATTTGAACTACCTTACTACTCAGATTATGTTAAAAATAGACGTTAATATTTTGAGGTTTTTTGAGGCCTTCTCCCTTGCAATTTTTCGGTTAACGAATTCAGTAGTGTGATATTTGGGTCCTCGCAAAAAATCTTGTTTCCCAAGTGTAATTCTCATTTATTTGAAACTAATAATCGTTACTACTCCATAGCAGGCGACACAGGCCAACATTACTTCTGTTAGATCTGTATCAAGGTAGTTATATATTTATTAATTGTCAAATCTTAACCAATCAATTCTACTTTCCCCGGACTCAACATTGGATTGCTTATACTATCAAATTTTCAACCTAAACTATTATTAATATAAAAAGGCCAATAGTGTACTATTGTCTATAAATAGACAATAGTACACTAGTTCCTGGTAAATTTCGTAATGTGTGAAACCAGTTGTTCGGGTTCCTCCACAAATACATTTTCCTAGCTATATCCTAGTTCTTGGATAAATTTAGTAGAGTGTACATCTGCGGTGGAACCAGCTGCTTGGTTTTCTCCACATATACATTCTCTTGACGAGATCCTAGTTTTTGGGCGAATTTAGTAGTGTACAACGGCGGTGGAACCAGATGCACGGACTCCACCATATACATTTTCCTGACAAAATGCGAGTTGCTTGCATATGCTCCACTTTGATATCAGATGCAGCAAACCTCTGTGAAAATATGCAAACGTCATATACACATACAGTTTCCTTTCCACCCCCTCATGCGCGCATGTATATCTATCTATCTATCTATCTATCTATCTATCTATCTATCTATCTATCTATCTATCTATCTATCTATCTATCTATCTATCTATCTATTAACATACATAGCGAAGAAACTATTTCTCTCTCTCTAACTCTCTTTCTCACACATGTGTGTGTGTCTGTGTATCTGTACGTGTATGTATATGAGAGAAACAAATATAATTTTACAGATTATATATATATATATATTCCCACGCATGTATGCATGTATATGTATATATATATTCCCACACATGTATGTATATGTGTGTGTATTTGTGTGTGTATGTGGTGCGTGTTTGGGGGAGGCATGCGTGTTTGTGCACGCGTGCGTGTTCGTGTATATGTGCGTTGTTACATCTTCTCATTAGTGCTTCCGAATAGCTATTAAATGCAAGCAAGGGGCTTGATTATAAGACTCACTGCAACATTACAAGGTTTCATAAACAAATTATTGAAAAATATTCTAGAATTTCAACTTTGTAGTCTCACATGTTTCACTGAATTGCATCGGGTGATAATTAATTCCGTATACAGCATTCAATATTTTAACAGCTGAAAATATTATGATTCAAGTAAAACTAAAAGAAATTCATCTTAACACGTAAATCATTAACAAATACGTCACACCGATCCTTGAAATACATCTTGAAGATATCTACCATGATAATAATGAGGATAAAGGAGATCAAAAGTAACTTAACATCTTAGTAATCAAACAAGAACTTAAACGATTTATCGCTGCTAAAGTTGAATTATTTCGAACGTTTGCAATAATTTAAAAGAATCTTTCAAGTCGTTTATGAAATATATCACAAAAGTTGAATTTCTATTGATGCGCGTATGCCACAGTATAGAAGAAGAATGTGTGCATTGTAAATAAATCAGTACAAAGTGAACGGCAGCTGTGTATTATGATGTTATTAACTTTCCA
>NC_043006.1:12504065-12524065 GCF_006345805.1 Octopus sinensis | reverse complement strand
GATCTTATCCTTTTATTCACATATCTCACACACACATATGTATATATATATATATATACATGTATACACACACACACACACACACACATACCACATATATATATATATATATATATATATATATATATATCGAGACTATATATAACTATATATGTAAATATATATACTTATATATGTAGATCAATTTATGAATACTCTTGAGCGTGTATGGTTTGGCGCGTGTCTGCCTTTTTGTGTATGTGTTTGTATGAATAGAGAATATATATATATGAGCAATTTCAAGTTTAATGCGCATAAAGTCCAACATTTAAAGGCATTCACTATAAGGCGCATCGAAATATATCTCTTTTCGAGCCTGAAACGTTAAATAGCTTCTGCATTACTGAAATGATATTTCATTCTCGCTGATTTAGGACACTTTGGGTTTATCATATTAATAAGCAAGCATCACGTTATATACCTCTCTCACCTGCATATATATTTACCGAATACAGACATGTACAAACACATGTTCGCTCAGCATACAAATGCATGCATATCTTTCACATGTTTTAGTCATCTGACTGCGGCCATGCTACAGCACCACTTTGATGAATTTTTTTGTCGAAGCAACACCAGTACAAAATTTTTAGAGTATGGTGCTGATTCTCGCGATCTTTTTCGCCGAACCGCTAGGCTACGAGCACCTAAACACACGAACACCGGCTGTCAAGCAGTGGTGGAGGACAGGCAAACACACATACACACACACATGCACACACATACATGCACACACACATATGCACACATACACATGCACACATACATATGCACACACACCACACACATGTATACACACACATGCACACACACATGCACACACACATGCACACATACACATGCACACACACACACACACATGCACACACACACATGCACACACACACACACACTCACACACACACATACACACACAAACACACAAACACACAGCCGGATGGATATGTATGGCGGGCTTCTTTCTGTTTCTATCAACCAAGTCCACTCACAAGTCTCTGGTCGGCCCGAGATTACATAGAAACACTAAAGCAAGTGTCGGTGTATTTACTTTTCTGAATGTGTGTTATACGTATGTGTTTCTATGGCATTGCATGATGGATTTGCGCAGAAATGACGTAGTTTTCGAGACGCATTTATACTGTTTCGGTAATGTAAGAATGAGGGCATCTACGTCCTGATATTTGAAAACTTTTGTTAAACTAATCGACAAACTATCACACCATTAGGAAACAGCTTCAATCGAGATACCTACTACGCTTTAGAGCACAAATTCTTCGTTTAACTTAATATGAAAATAGCGTAAATCCAACCTAATAAAATGCCATATTTCGTACACAGGAGGAGAGATGATATTAGCAAATTAAAAAATATATTTCTCAGGGATGCAGTTTATATACAGTGTTTGCTAACTTTAGCATATAATTAGCGTCTTATCGTATCCTTTTGCCATCGTTTTTATCCCCCAGGTAGTTTTCGTCAACGCAATTTCTTTATTCAAACTTATTATAAAACTGATTGTCAGAATGCGTCTTCTGGCGAGAAAATTACAATCATACACTCGTCCTAATATTTGGAAAACAGCGTTTCCTAGCAAACAATTTCAATTTTTGATAGCTTTTGGTCGACCCAAGGCGAGAGCAACATATTACGTCATGAAGTTTATCATTATACTTGTTACAACCTGAGGCACGTGTTCACGCCACCATATGCATACGCACATATACATACAAGTACAGATATAATACATACACACATGCAAGCATGCATGCATACACTCATATATACAGACATTCATACATGCTATAGATATATGGCTAGCCCAAGCTTTACGGATATAATCTCTAAGTTGAACAGTAAAATGTCCTCTCCGCACATGTCGCGCAGACAAGAAATGGATCCGTGTAGTTGCCGAGTGGTATCCACGGAATCGGAAAAATTTACTGGGATCGTCTCCATGACGACAGGAAAACGATTTAGTTAAACGATTTTAGCCAAGACGGAAAAGTTGGGCAGAATTGAGATTGAATTTGAAGCATCTCGAGACTGATAGTGTATAAGTATACATAATAGGCTGGTCGTAATAATATAGAGGTATAATATAGAATACCATATGATGCATAATATAAACGTCTTTATGTATCTATCCATCAAACTATGTTGCTGTCTGTCTGTCTTGATTCGTGAAACTGCATGATGGTGTGGGTGGGGATATATAGGCGTGTTTGTATACGGTATATACACAGATAGGCGTAGGAGTGGCTGTGTGGTAAGTAGCTTGCTAACCAACCACATGGTTCCGGGTTCAGTCCCACTGCGTGGCATCTTGGGCAAGGTCTTCTGCTATAGCCTCGGGCCGACCAAGCCTTGTGAGTGGATTTGGTAGACGGAAACTGAAGAAGCACGTCGTATAATGTATATATATATATATATATATATATATATGCGTGTGTGTGTTTGTGTGAGTGCGTTTGTCCCCCTAGCATTGCTTGACAAACGATGCTGGTGTGTTTATGTTCCCGTTACTAGCGGTTCGGTAAAAGAGACCGATAGAATAAGTACTGGACTTAAAAAAGAATAAGTCCCGGGGTCGATTGCTCGATTAAAGGCGGTGCTCCAGCATGGCCGCAGTCAAATGACTGAAACAGTAAAAAGAAAAAAAGAAAAAGAAAAAGATGTCGACCTTCGCTTGTTGTCCCTTATATTGAAAATAACTTCATTCAAATGAATCCTAAAAGTAATTGTGTGTATATATATATATATATATATATCACCGTGACAGATCGGGCTATCAGATGTTGCTACACATCGCTGGTCACAATGCGCTTCGCGTTGTTTTACCCTTCAAATGACGCCACCCCGCTGGCTAAGCGAGCAAGCCAACAGAAGGAAGAGTGAGAGAAAGTTGTGGCGAAAGACTTTTAGGTGTTTTCGCTCAATAAACACTCACAACGTTTGTCTGTGAATCGAAACCGCGATCCTACGACCGCGAGTGAGGTACCCTAACCACTGGGCCATTGCGTATCGTTAGCCACAACACATTTTTTTCTCTCCTTGTTTCTCTCCTTGTTTTTTTCTGTGTCCCTTTCTGTAGAAGAGCGTAGGCTCGAAACGTAAAAGATATTTTCTATTCCGGAGCGTTATACTAATACGTCTGTTTGTTTTGTACACCACCTGTCTTTGTCTTTTGTTTTTTTCGTAAACTCTCCCTATATATACATATATATTTGTATGTATGTATGTATGTATGCACACACACACACATGCAAACTTAATATAATAATATGTAAATAATAAACGAAAGTTGTTGGCTGCCAGGATCAATAACCTGTCGGATGCAATTCTTTAATGCTTTTTGATTTCGTTAAGGCTTTTTTTTTTGGTTTCAAGTCGTGTTGACCGACTTTGCCTTTTGTCATAATGGATTCGATAAATACACTTCCAGATAATTGCTAAAGTTTCTTTTTCTTCGCTCCTGGAAAAAAAAATCATGAGTTCTGCCCTGGAGTGGGGGATCTTTACCAATTTTCGTAATGGCTCTTAATTATATCATGCTGGAGCTCACCATCATATAAACAGGGCAAATATGATACAGAAAATAATCTTCTCAAACTATTATAAATTTATTCCGTATGGGGGGTGGGTTTAAAAGTCCTTGACTTTGAGTAAAAGAAAATGTAGATGGATCCTCCTACATTTTCTTTTACCCAAAGTGAAGGACTTTTCAACACCACCTCCTATATTCAACGTATTCCCTTCTCTGATCCACACACTTATTGCAGCAGTTCTGTGTTTCTAAGCCCCATAAAAGAACTCGGAAAGTTGAACTTCCAACCAAGCCTTTCGCGATATCCTTAAAGCCAGGAACTTGTCAGCACCCCCTTGTATATTTTGCTTCTTTGGCACAAATGCTTCAGTACTACTTGGAATGTTTTTTCCTTTTTGATTTTCTCATTTGACTCTATAAACTTGTTTCAAATTTCAAGTTTGAATACATCAGGGTCGTATTCGCGATGAAATAATACTTTTATTATATTGTATTCTATTCACCAGACTTTGCTTCTCCATTTTATTAATTAGATTTTGTCTAATAGCAAGAAATCAATCAAAGTCGGTGATACTTTTTGGTTTTGTAATTCGTAGGTCAATGAAAGCTGAAATACGAGAAGTTCATGTATTTTTGAAAGGTTTTACTGGCGACTACGAGGGTGACATTGATTCAAAAAGGATTGAAACCGTGTCGTGGTCTCTATTATAGGGAGCGTACCCTTTGACTTTCAACACTCAATTCGATCTATGGAGGCTCCAAGAAGACGATGGATCTTCTATAAAATACAGTGAAATCACTAACAAATCATTCCTTGGCGTATTATGCAAGGATTAATCACGCTAGAGAATGGATGTCTCTAGCGTATTTATTCTCAGCGCTCTGAGTTCGAACCTCACCAATGTCAATTTTTGTCTTTCATATTTTCAGAACAGTGGATCAGCACGATTGTGAAGGCTTCCTATTCTTTGTAGAATATGTTCTCGTTCTTTGCGTCCTGATTTCTTCGATGGTAGACTTAAGTGACCGTCTTGTTTAAGACATCTTTTTTGGTACTTGTGTGAATTTAGCAAATCTCATTTTGTTGCAATTATTTGGGCTAAGTTTTTGTCTTGATGGTAACTTCCTTTCGTTTTCACATAATAGTTGAGAATCCTGAAAAAAAATTAAAGAACATTGGCGCTTCCATTCCCTGCAGACTAAATGGTAAAAAAAAATAGACAGTATTTTCACGGTTGAAATACATTTTATTGGAACTGTTTTCGATGCGGATTGACTTGGGATTAAACAACAACTGCTCACAACAAGTGACCTGCCAATGAGAGAAACATTATGTGGTTGCTCACCCTGCTAGAATTAGAAACGAAAACTCTTTAGATCATGGTCCACTGTCATAAAGTCAGGGAGAAAGGGTCACATTTGATAACATAGTCCTAGATACTTTGTGTGAAAAAATACAATGAGTCACAAATGGGATGACTTTGATCGTAGCTCAGCTCATGCAGATCTCACCTGGAATATATTGCAAGAAAAACAATAGCGATTGTCACAAAAGAAATCAATATTATCTCTTAGAAATAGCAGGAATTGTTACAATTGCTCTTTTGAAATTCTTCACATTTATAATACCATCAAATGTTTCTATAGAAACAAGATGGCAAAATATTTATTTACCTCTTTTTACATTAAATAAACGTTGTCAAATACATAAGTATATATGTGTGTGTTCGTCTAAGTGTGAGTGTGTGCCTGAGAGGGAGAAAGAGAGAGAGAGAGAGAGAGAGAGAGAGAGAGAGAGAAGGGGAGAGAGATATAGTGTGTGCGTGTTGAAAGGAGCGCCGTTTATTTCCCACTGTTGCTTCAGCAAATGTGTATATATCTGTTGACACAAATGATTATTTGTTTTCAAATTGTGGTGTGTGGATTCGTTTAATGTGTGCTTACTTTCAAAATGAGGCTATCTTCCTTAAGCAGAAGCATGTTTGTAATAAAATGTGTAGGACCTCAGGATGTATAAGTAGTCAGCGCATCGCTGAACCGAACAAAGCAAATAGTACTTACCTTTTATGATTCGGGCAACCTTCCAGATGAAAATGCACATAATCCGTGGTGCATATTAGGGACACTACAACTACTCAGCCAATAGATATTGTAGAGGTAACCTCTTAATTAATTGCATTGTTTTGCTCTTTTTACTCTTGTACTTGGTTCAGTCAATTGACTGCGGCCATGCTGATGTACTGCCTTGAAGTGTTTTAGTCGAGCAAATCGACACCAGGTTCTATTTCTTTAAGCCTGTCACTTATTCTATCAGCTTTTTTCACCAACTGCTAAGTTACGATGTCGTAAACACACCATCAACAGTTGTCACATATACATACAATGCATTTCTTCGGAGTACGTCGTTTTTGCACTTTTGATTGGGAATCATTTTAATTTGCTGCGTATATATATATATATATATATAAATAAGCAACAAGGATATCCAAGGTAGAGTAGTAGAATTGTTTCATGCTACTTTTTGTTTCAGCATGAAACAATTGTACTACGCTACCTTGGATATCCTTGTTGCTTATTTTGATTATAGTCACTCCATTTGATTTATGTGAATAATACCATACAAAATTCTGGTGCCTTTAACTTAAGTACCATATTCATATGAATCTCTCTCTATATATATATATGTGTGTGTGTGTGTGTGTGTGAAGGGCTCCTTTCAATTTCAGTGTACCAAATCCACTCACAAAGTTTGGTCGGCCTGAGGCCATAGTGGGAGTCACTTGCCCAAGGTGCCACGCTGTGGGACTGATGTTGGAACCATGTGGTTGAGAAGCAAGCTTCTTACCACACAGCCACTCCTGCAAACATGGATATCTAACGTCATGAATCGATGCCATAAATAAATCAAAAACAACGTGGAGATAAATTGTGGTTAATTTTAGTACTTGTTTTGATTAAAATTCCAACAATAAACTACTGCTAAGAGCACAAGATACAGTTGGTAAAATAAGTATTTTTCATCGTAAGTTTTATCTCTGGCTATGCCCAGGAATACCTCCCGGAGACATTTTCAAGAAAATATCGATATGATCATTGTACCACCAAATAATTTTAATGGTAACATATAATTAATGAACTGCCAATCCTGTATAGATTATGAATTTAGAAAATGTGTAATGTGGTGAACATAAAACCAAAAACTATTGAAACAGCCAAGTAAATAATAACACTACTTATTATTGTACAACATTTTCTCTGGGAGGTGTATTTGTACTCATGATATTTGCAAGCTTTCCATGACCGGTGATATCAATGATTTAATATTTTGCTTGTTTTTCCTGGGGTAAATTTACAGTGATATCTATGCCAAAGATTACACGCAGTTTGATGTTTGAAACTTCTCGCTTGCAATATTTTCTTCTTATTTCGTTTTCCAGAAATAGACGCATAGATAAACAAAATAAAATCGATCTATCTATCTGTCTACGTATATATATATATATATATATATATATGTTGTTGTTATTAGGAATGGTCATTTTGCCAGTTTAGCCAATAAAAAAAAAATGTATATATATATATATATATATTACATATACATATATGCATACACACACACACACACACACACACACACACACATAGTATATATATATCTATATATATATATAGATATATATATATATATATATATATATATATATATATATAGTAGAGGCGCAATGGCCTAGTGGTTAGGGCAGCGGACTCGCGGTCGCAGGATCGAGGTTTCGATTCTCAGACTGGGCGTTGTGTGTGTTTATTGAGCGAAAACACCTAAAAGCTCTACGAGGCTCTGGCAGGGGGTGGTGATCCTGCTGTACTCTTTCACCACAATGGCGGTGCCCCAGCATGGCCACAGCTCAAGAGCTGAAACTGGAAAAACAAAAACAAACAAAAACAATATATATATATATATATACAGCAACGTCTGTTTACTTCGCAGCGGCTAAATGTAATTCAATGAAGACCTGGAGAAGAAATAATAAATGGCGTTGCTTGGAATGTGGCAAAAGCAAATCCAAAGATCCAATCGTGTTAGAGAAACGCGACGATGCTAACAGCAGCAACAACAACAGCAGCAGCAATAATAATAATAATAATAATGATAACAATAATAATCATAATAACAGTACAATTATATTGATTACACGATAGGATTCGGAACAAATACTCTATCCACAACACAAAGAAATTGACGAGAAGATAATTATATTCCATTACCATAACCATTGCCGAATAGGCACTTACAGAGGAAGAAGAATGCCTTGAATTAAAAGAATAGACATGTCTGCAAACTCAGAACAATTTATTCACATCATAAGTCTTGACAGGGTAAACGTTGTAACATAGATTTATCGATAATAATTAGACGCTATCAAATGCAATATTATTGCTCATATTTTGTACAGGATATAGCGTATATGCATGAAACGTGGGCGTCTTTGTAGTGAGTGATTATAGTTGATAACGTTGTCTTTGACGAGAGAACATATTGAATTTCGTCTATGCACTGTTATCGCAAGATAAGAAATGGTTTAGGTAAAGAGTTATTTGGAGATTTATGCTAGGCAGTTTAATTAAAGAAACAAGGCGTAATTGCTAGATAGCTTCTTGTTTACTGATATTCTAGATTTGTCCAGAAATATTGAATAGTCGGACATAAAATTCGTCTGCCAAATGCTCGTTTTCTTATTGCGCTTGTAACCAATTTGTTTCAATCAAAGCTTGATACGAATAAAATAGAATTTCCCAAACCACTGTTTCGTGTTCAAATGATATAATTTTATTTTTTATATCGTAGGATGCTTTTTATTGTGTATAATATAAACGCCCTTCAAGCCGTATCTTTCATGCTTAGTGAACGATATTTTTTATTATTTTATCTAAAATAGAATCTATATAGAATATTGCTATTACTTTTATAAAACTCTGCTTCATCAAGATTAATTTTGACAGATAAATTGCAATAGCATTGCATTGTATCATATATCACCGAAATGGAAAATTTGAAGTAAAATCATTTCACAGCTTTAATGAAAAACCACAAAAGGTTTTTATTTTTTGTTAAAAGAAAAAGTATTCTTCTCTGGTTCGTATTTTTCTCTCCGAAAAAAAGGGGCTTTCTGTTTGAGAGTTTGTTATTCATTATTTATCGTCTCCTCCTTTGGTTGTTCTCAACTTTTGTAGTCGATGTCATTAAAACATAAATAATCATACTATCTCAATAGAGAATATTTTATGGTCATCTTTCTGAATACAGACAAAAAGAAATAACAATAATGGTGGTTGTGGAGGCGGCGTTGGCGGCGACGGCTGTGGTAGCGGTAGTAGTAGTAGTAGGGTCTATTAAAAATATTTCACATACAAGAACAAAGGCAGCAACAACAAAAAAAAATAAAACATTGTCAGGAAGAAAGCAGGAATAACGTTGCTGGGATACCAATAAATTTTAAAATTATAAAGATGACTTCCTGATAATAAGGGTATTGGTAAAAGGATAGCGTTGCTTTTCAAATATAGTTGAAAAAGCAAGTCAATTATCGGTGCAGTATGATCGTTATGGTGTAAAATATATAAATAGCTGTGGATGAGAAATGCAGACAAAACATACGAACGAATAGAGTACAGCGGTTATTTCTTCCATTTTTTAATTTTGTTTCCTCTTTCTACCCATGCATGTTTACGCACAGAATCCGCATATATGTATGTATAGATTTATACATTTGTACATATACATACACATGCACACACATAAATATATTATATATATACATATACATTATATATATCGACAGACACAAACACACATCCCGTTCTCTCTATGTATTATATACATGTATATATATATATTTATATAATATCGTATATTATATGTATATATATATATGTATATATATATATATATATATATATATATATATATGTATATATATATATATATATATATATATTATGTCTATGTGTATATAAATATATATATATATATATATACATATAATTATACATGTACATATATACATGTATATTATATATATATAATATATATATATATATATATATATATATATATATGTACACACATATAATATACATGTACATATATACATGTACATATATACATGTATATTATATATATATATATATATATATATATATATATATATCCTATTTGCCTAATAATATTTTGCTTTCGAAACATGTTTTGAAAAATTACTTTATTCTTATATTCTAAATATCTCAACAAGCGAGACGACGATATTTTCCACACTGAAATTTTTTGAGATTAAATGAAAGAATACAAATCTGACGGTAAACATATAGTGTACGAAATCCACTGGTAAACAACGAAACAGCAATCATAGGATACAGGAGAAAAAATATATCAATAGCATAAAGAAAGAAACATCTATAGTAGAACACAAGTCTCTGATCAAGTTGTAATGAGAATATAGAAAAACAATTGTTAATTTTCAAACTCAAAGGAATAAATTTTAAATAAGATATATACATATTTACAGGAAACTAAAACAGAATATCTCAGCAACCTGTGAGTGTATCTATAAATTACTAATACAACCTACGGAAATAACATATGCTGAAAAGGAAAACACCAAAGTAGAGAGCTTAGTACAATGGCTAGTACAATGCCATGTATTAATATATTGATTTCTAACATTGGTGTAGGTACATAACCATTCTTGGAAGAAGAATCGGTAGAGTTGGTAGCGTTTCTCTCCGTCAAAGAAAGAGCTTCATTTGCCTGAACTAGCATCAAAATCTCTCTCCATTTGCTGCCGTATTACTACCGTATTCATATTATACCGTAATAATGATACTATGTAGTATAATTCAGGGTATGTATTACCATAAACGTTCGAATAGTCCTGGTTGGAGGATATTTGATCTAGAGACCTAAACACTCCAGGGGAACATGCTGCTATATAACCACAACCATCGCAACCACAGCAGCAACAACGACTACAGCAACATTTGTACATGATTTATCCAGCACGCTTCTTTGGAGACTCAGTAGAAGACACCGGGGCTTGGCTGGGGATTTTTGTGGCATCCTCCATATTCGCTGCACCTTGCAACTTCAGATTTCCATTTCATTTTGGAATCACCACTACTTTAATATCTTCCCTTCTTCCTAGCTCTTCTGTGTGACCCCTATGTCCAGCATTCGCCATGATACATCGCTAGCCAGTACACATTCTTTATTTTATCTCCCTGTTTCTTTCTCTGTTCCATTCTGTGGAAGCGCGTAGGTTCGAAACGTTAAAGACTTTTTTCGCTTCTCGAGCGTTAAACTAATACATCTATTTGTCTTCGTCTTTTATTTTTTTTTTTTTGTAAATTTCCCATATATATATAATATATATATATTATAACATGTATTCTTTTATTTGCTTCAGGCATTTGCCTCCGGCCATGCTAGAACATCAGCTTTAGTCGAACAAATCGACCCCATGACTTAGTCTTTGTCTGCTTAGTACTCATTCTATGGGTGTCTTTAGCCGAAACGCTAGGTAACGGGACGTAAACACTCCAACATCGGTTGTCAACAACATCGGTTGTTAAGCAATGCTGGATACATACACACACACACTCACTCACGCGCACACACACACGCGCACACACACACGCGCACATATATATACGATGGGTTTCTTACAGTTTCCTCCTACCAGATGCACTGACAAGGCTTTGGTCGGCTCGAGGCTCTAGTAGATGTGACTTGCCCAAGGTTCCACGCAGTGGTACTGAACCTGGAACCATGTGCTTTGGAAACATGCTTTTTACCACACAGCCATGCCTGCTATGGCATATATGTATATACATATACGTCAGATATATATATATATATATATATATATATATGACAGATGTATATATGTATGTATATGTATGTGTGTGTTTGTGTGTATGTATTTATGTGTGTGTATCTATGTAGAATCAGAGAAAGGAAGAAAGAAAGAAAGGAAAAAAGAGCAAGGTGAGATCGATGCAACTTAACCTATTCAACAGAGAACGTCTCATAATTATTACAAGTAAATGTTATTCGCTGAGTGAAATGTCGTTAAGCGCATGAAATGGCGCGCCTTTTTCCACAACCCAGTCATCTATGACTAGCTTATTTAAAACGTCTGTCTAACATCTCATACAAACACGTTAATATATAAATGTTCGACCCATTTTAATTCGACCTTTTAAAGAAGACCGATGATATTAAAGTTTGTACGTACAACGACAACACCGTGTATGAGTTTTATATTTATATATTAAGAGATTCTCTGAAACCTTTGATTTTTTTGTTGGTTGAAACCAACTAATATACATGGCGTAAAGAAAATTTGTACGATTATGATTAATATTGGTTTCAAATTTTAGCACAATGCCAGCAATTTTGGGAAAGTGTGTAAGATGATTAGATCGACCCCGAAATGATGAAAAGCAAAGTCGTCCTCAGCGGAATTTGAACTTAAAACGTAAATATGGACGAAATACCGCTAAACATTTCACCCGTCATGCTAACGATTCTGACAGTTAGCCGCCTTACAATATAATTCAAATCTTGGCACTAAGCCAGGAATTTCGAGGAAGTAAGTAAGTAGATTACATCAATCACAGTACTCAGCTGCTACTTATTTTATCGACCCCGCCCCAAGGCAAAGTCAACCTCAGTGGAATTTGAACTCACAGTATAAAGACGGACGAAATGCCGCTAAGCATTTAAACCGGCGCGTTAATGATTCTGCAAGTTTTTAATTCTAGTTAGCAGTTCTGGTTAATAATATTCTAGTTTATAGAATTCTAGTCAATAAAATCACCAAAAGTCTATAAATAAGCCATCTCTTATTTTGATAACTATATAAATGGTTAAGCAAAAATGATAACTCACAAAGAATTGTTTAGAATACTAAGCAAAATGCGAAATATGTAAAACAGTGAAAGAACACAAAGAATTTCAACTTTATTCCAGAATAGAAACGGATTAATTCTAAGGGAAATGGGATTAGCATTATGAATACTGTTATTAGTTGGTTTGAAAGTATGAACTATGTATATGTAAGTATAAATATACTCAGTTCGACATTGCTGTCATTTATCCCGGCGTATGAAAAACGTGACACATCAGCTGTCTGTAATTTACTAGGTCTTGTGCGTGTGTGTGTGTGTAAATATATATACATGAATTATCGGTCTCACATACGTAATGTATTTGTTTAGTTTAAATGTGTATTTGCTGCGGCATAGTGTCCGGTGGGGAAACTCCCTACACAATGCCACGTGTTAAAAGAATTCAAGTGTCCTAGAATATGCAAGACAACTCGTCCTAAACTAACCGACAAGGGCAGATACCTTGTGTTTTATCGGTGCCATGTACATTGACCACCTCGAAGCGAAATAAATCGGTGGTCCTGGGTCTTATATGCAAACAGAGTGAAACGTATTTGATGACGTGCGGTGGCAAAGAACACGTAAAAGAAAATTTAATTACGAATAAAAGCAGCTTTATTCATGTAAATATTATATTGTGTAACACGATTTTTGTCCTTGGGTACCAAGTGTTATTTCCTATTCGCTTACCCTTAGAAAGTATCAGAAATTTCTATTTGCTTCAAACTTTTGCTTTGGTATACATATATTCAAATCCCAACGAACCCATCTCAACACATGTTTATGATTACCTCCCTGCTTCTGCTATTTGATCAGAGATGCATATACTGTTAGCCACAAAGGGACTTGTTCAAGTAGTTAAGATCAAGCAACTGACAAACAAATCTGTGATATGGAACAGAATATTTGCTATAATGATAATTCTGTTTCAGCAACTAAGCGCTGAATCTGTCTGAAATGTAATGGAAAAATGGGTTATAATTACAAAGCATTGTTGTTCAAGTCACAAAACCAGAGTTTGAAGGGTGTTGTTGTCATTTCCTTTCATTTGTAGACAGTAGCAAATAGGATATAACACTTACTAGCCAAAGTGAAAAACAAAAGTTTGTAACACAATTTTATCGGTCGCACATACATACAATATGAAATTTGTTTAAACGCCATTTACTGCTGACAAGCGTCCAAATTAAACTCCTTACATGACGCTGAATGTTAAGGAACGCCGAGTGTCCTATCCTAGGCGAGAGAAGTTTCCCCAAAGTGATTTCCTGATGTGTATTTTTTTCCTCGCGAGTCTATTTTTGGTCGTGGTTGTGACTTTCGTAGGAGCATGTTTTAAGCACGTATATGTGACAATGTGCACAAATCACCGCCACGTCGTTTTAATATCAGAGGAACTGTGTGCGCAACGCACAGTTGAGTGAAAGATATATTCTAATTGCTCCTCAAATTTGTGAAGAATGATATCGTCGAACAGGTGCAATGGAGCGAGAATGCCGGGAACTAAGGTTGCAGTGCACAACGTCATTGTCAAAGTGAAAAGCTTTTCAACTGAAACGGGGCCAGGATAGCTTTGTCTTGCTTGGCTGGCTCAAGCAAAAGTTGGGTTAGGAAAGATCAATCCATTAGATTGTTTTTGCTACTGTTTTGTGTAGTGTAGTGCAGTCAGGGTATTTACATACATACATGCATACATGCATACATACATACCTAGTATATATATATATATATATATATATATATATATATATATATAGGTATGTACGTATATGTATATATGTAGGCGCAGGCGTCGCTGTGTGGTAAGACTGGCGTTGCTGTTGCCCTCATTATTATCATATTTATTTCTTTATTACCCACAAGGGGCTAAATATAGAAGGGACAAACAAGGACAGACATAGGTATTAAGTCGATTACATCGACCCCAGTGCGTAACTGGTACTTAATCTTATCGACCCCGAAAGGATGAAAGGCAAAGTCGACCTCGGCGGAATTTGAACTCACAACGTAACGGCAGACGAAATACCGCGAAGCATTTCGCTCGGCGTGCTAACGTGTCTGCCAGCTCGCCGGTTATCATTTCACATCTCATTATGTCTTTGTCCAGCCCGCAAGTTCCTTTCTTTGTAAGGCACTTATGGCCAATTTAATGAATAAACGAAGCGTGTTTCCCAACCACATGTCTTCGGGTTCAGTCTCACTGATATAGCCTTGGGTCGAAAAACTATTGTGTGTGGATTTGGTAGACGGAAACTGAAAGAAGTCCATCGTATATATATTTATATGTATATGTATATGTATATATATATATATTTGTGTGTCTGTGTTTGTCTCCTACCAACACGTGACAACAAATGTTGGTGTGTTTACGTCCCCGTAATCTAGCAGTTCGGTACACGAGACCGATAGAATAATTACTAGACTTACAAAGCTTAAGTCCTGGGGTCGATTTGCACGACTAAAGGCCATGCTCCAGCATGGCCGCAGTGAAATGACTGAAGTAAAAGTATAAAAGAATACTCACACGCAAAAATTACGGAACAAAATTGATTTCGCGAAAGATATATTACTAAACAATGATTAAGCGTACATATAACTTTTAGAAAATATCTTTGTTTATAAGAATGTGGATAAGAATTAAATGTAATAGAGACCTGTTAAATCATCTGAAGTAGTATTGGCTATCAAGAGATTAGAACGTAGCGAAGATTACAGTTGCAGATGAGTTACGAGTTTGCGGCAAATGGTCGAATTTTGAAGTTTGTCATAAAGTGCATGTAGAGCGGAAAGCAGTGCAAGTTTCTTCTCTGTGTATTATATATCGAGCAAGTCAATATATGGCATACACACACACGTACACACACACACACACATACGCACACACACATACACACGCACGTACACACCCATAGATATAGATGATTATATGTATATAATATATATATATGCGTGTGTTTGTGTGTATATTTTCATATATATGAACACACGCATATGTAAACATTACACATACACGTATGTATGTATGTATGTATGTATGTATTATAGTATGTATATATATATATATAAATATATATATATATATATATATATATATATATATATGCGTGTGTTTGTGTATACGTTCATATATATGAACACACGCATATGTAAACATTACATATACACACACACACACACGCACACATATATATATATATATGCATGCATGGATATATAGATACGAAAATTCGCATGTATACTCAAAGAGACACGTGCACAGAAGCACACATACCTCAAATATATATATATATATATATTATATATATATAATATATATATATTAAGTAATTTTATGGTCGATGCGTCACAACCAAAGGAATTGGCGAAATGTGCACTTGCTTTTTATCGATTTCTCGACTTAGCTTTGTATCAGAATTGCAATGAGTTATCCCTTGCATAGAGATAATGAAATATCAGTCCTTAAGTAAATATCTTCTGCTTATTTTCTATTGTTACTATCTTCTTGAGAGCATATCAAAGATGTCCGCCAGTAAAGAAAATAGCGTTATTAACTCTTTCTGAAATATATACTCAGAACCCATTTTGAAATACATGATAACACTGTTTAGCAGGGGATTCAATACATTAGAGTTGATACTTCCTCGGCAATATTGACTCTTTTTCTCTCGTGCTCTTAAATGTTCCCGCTCTCTCTTTCTTTCTATCTATCATCCTCTATCTCTATCGTTCTGAATTTATATAAAACATGGCCACAACTCAAAGAAGTACAATCTAAAAGGCGAAAGATGAATATACGTATATATAAATGCGAAACCGTCTTCAGATAGAATTCTTGAAGTAGTGACAATATTTGAAGCAAGATATATTAATAATTAAAAATCATCAATTATATAAGAGAACCTTAGAAAAGAAATGCATTTACACTCACACACACTCTAAGTATTATTTATGTACGTAAGCATCATATTGTATACACTGCTTTTCTTTTAACCCCTCCTTTTTTTTCTCTCTCTCTCTTCCCCCTTATCTTTATATGTATATATACATATATATAAAAGAGAGTTTGCTGTGTAGGTGGGGGTGCATTCCTCATTCATTCGAAAACTGAGTTGCCGATTTTGACGTATGGAATATCAAAAGATTCACCAATGTTTCGGCTACCAAATGAACTTTATTTTCATTTACATATTTGCATTACAAAAATTTAACATTACCACAACGACGACGACGTCACATTTTCTATATTAGCGTGACTGAGAAGTATATGTTTGTGATGGTGTATGTGTCTGTAGGTATACATACATTTTTTTGACGACTGACATACACACATATAAAGACACAGACAAATAGAGGGACAAAGATAGGCCTACGGCGTGTGTGAATGTATGCCTGTGTGTCTGCCTTAGTATATGTATGTGACTGTACCATCCGACAGTGAGACGCGGCGATTTTGAAAGTGCTTAGTTTAGTTGCGGCCTGGACTTTGAACGAACAACAGCGTTCACTTTGAAGTACCACTCTTTGAATGCAGTTGCGGTTTATACTGCATTAATGATTATCACTACTTATGTGCTGAAATATTACTCTGGTTTTTATAACCAAATGAAGATTTAGCTTATTTACAGCACTGACAATACTCGCAAATATATCTGAAAAAAAACCTTAGCAGCTTTTTCAATATAATTACAGAAATGTTATTCCACTCCTTATAACCAGCTTGAAGATAATACTTTTTTAAAAGCCCTGGCGTCCTTATCGTATTTCTGCTTTGCCGTTTTATCATCCACGACCAAAAAAATTTCAATAAAATAATCCATTTCTTATGAGGAAATGCAGTCGCCGCCCACTCTCTCAATCTCTCTCTCTCTCTTTCACGTGCATACGCACGCGCACAAAGACTGTACATATGTATTTATGTACGTGTAAATGAATGATGTGTGTGTGTGTGTGAAAGAGAGAGAGAGAGAGAGTGAGTGCCACAAAAAAATACATGCAAAATAATTCATACATCACAACACAAACCGTCACGCACACATACACGCTCTCTTTCTCTATTTCTCTCTCACACGTACACGTCCATTTCATATAGACGTACATATATCTTTCTCCTCTCTTTCACTTTCTGCTCTCACTTCAAAGCAAATGTTGCCTTTTCACTTTATCCTCTCTTTCAATTTCATCTCTCTTCAAAGCATAAGGAAATATAAAAAAAATTAACAGAACAATCATATGATCCCACATGATTGACCATATGATCGAGTTGACAACTTCGCATCTTCAAACGAAAGAATGCCACACATGAACACACACACATACACACACACGCATACACACTCACTCTAGGTAAAACTTCTGTACGAATTAAGTTATTTCTTGCTGTGTGCACGCGCAAGGTTACACCTGAAATCCAACTGAAATTACATTTATCTGTTCTGTAATTTGTTTTTCGTGATGAGCGTATCTAAAATCCTGATCTTCGATATAAACTCAAAAGGAAGGTTTCCCAGATATCCTATCCTTTACCTCTTCTCTCTAGCATATCCGAGGTGACATTTACGCCCCACCCGTTATACTTTTTCTAAATTTCTTTCAATTCCTATGTTTGCAATTCAAGGGATTAGTATTTCACCCATATAATGAATTCTTAATATTCTTATTTTCTCCCTCCCAACTACAAATGCTTCATTTTTACTTTTTCCAAATTCTTTCCTTAATAATCCATGGAGAATAAAGCAGAGAGTACGAATCTTTAAGAATTTTCTTCTTCCTTCTTAAAGAAACACTAAAATCTCCTTCTCAAGCATCCACCCATAACCTCTCCACTTTTAAAACGCTACAAACTCCCAATGTTACTACTTATGACTTTCTGGATATCGGGAAAGTTTCTTCAGAAATAATTTCGTTTACCTGCTATTTCTAGCATGTCACGTATTCTGATGGCTGTTCGGTATTTTTTACGTTTCCTTAAGCATGCGTGAAACATCAGACGAAAGTGAAACATTGGAAGATTTTAGCTTTTTCTGTGATCCTTCTTAAGAACGGAATGCACTTTCATGCAAACCCATGCAAACTGCACCTTCTCTTTTGACTTTTAAGCAAATGATAACTTACATTACGCCAGTAATCCAGTTCACTATATATCAGCTGTAGTGATTCTGCCTACGAAAAAGGAACAAATAATACAATGCGGTTGAGGTCATAACACCCGGGCAATGCCGAGTTGCATTGCTTGTGTGTGTGTGTATATATGTATATATATTGCTTGTGTATGCATGTATGTATATATATATATATATACACACACACACACACAAACATAAGTATATATATAATATGCATATATATAAGTATATATATATACACACACACACACACACATATATATAGATACATTCGTATACGCATATATAAAAGTGTGTGCGTGTGCGTGTGTGTACACATTTATGTATCTAAATATCTATCTTTATGCATATGTTTATATATATATATAATTATACTAGCAGTATCGCCCGGCGTTGCTCGGGTTTGTAAGGGAAATAACTATATAAGTATTTTTAGAGAGTTATAGCCAAAAGATAGCAAAAAATGCATTAAAAATAGAAAAAAAATGATGGTAAATTTTTTTTTAAATCGTCGACTCATCGTAGTCATTTTTAGAGAGTTACTTCCCTTATATAATAGCGAAAAATGCATTAAAATGGAAAAAAATGATGGTAATTTATTTTTAAAATCGTAGACTCATCGTAGACGCGCGCTAATACCCAGATGGGTCGATATGAATCACGACTATAAGATACCCGGTTTTGGTTAAACTGCACCGCAAAATGTGGGAATAGTTAGGAATCTAAATCGTAGGAGACAGACAGCACACAACCTCACTTTTATATATAAAGATATGTGTGTGTGCGCGCGCGCGTGTCTGCGTGTGTGGAGAAAAGAAAGAGAAAAGCCCCCAACAGATTTATTAGGAGTGACATGCATTGTTAGTCTTGAAAACAGCTTCATTGGACTCCACGTGATTTCCGTAAAGCTGCACAGGCTCAAATTACTAATTAACCTGAGCCAGGACGACTGAGGTCCCTGTTTGAACCCTGCGGATATTTACGTTGCTTGAAATCGAACCAAACAGTTTTAAATTATGTTTATAGTGTGTATGTGCGTGCATATACACACACATACACCATACATACATACATACATACTACATACATAATACATACATGCACAGGCGTATGTACGTACATGCATACGTACATACTACACACATGTATTCATCATACACACATACATACGTACATATATATGACGAACTAACTGTTACTTTCTCAATCAGCACGGATTTTTGTCAGTGAACAGGTCGCGGATTTTAGCGACGAAAATATTTTGAAATATTAATGTAACTCTGTATGTAACATATATTCCTGTATATACTGGAAGTATGCGTACGTATGCATAAAGTAATACACATAAAGCG
>NC_043006.1:12452723-12503965 GCF_006345805.1 Octopus sinensis | reverse complement strand
AATTGTAACGATGTGCACGACCACCCTTGGACGGTTTTGAATGACCATAGAAAGTTCGAGCCCTCTAACTGAAAAATTGTGGATTTGTATAAAGGACACGCACACAGACATTTTGCAGTTTATATATATAGAGATATATACAGGGTACAATGGGTAGATTGTCGCAACTTTATATATTTACATTCGAGCATGTGCATTGTTTGCCTTGATTCTATCGACTAAAGAGTACAGAAGGGTCATTTGGGCACCGTCTGTGAGAAAAAACATCACCATAACGCAATTCACTCTGCCAGATATTTGGAAAGAACATACATGCTGTACTGCTTGGCAATCACTCCGGAAGCTCTAATACGAGCATTTCAGAATGTCTGGGTGTTAATTTGAGGGCAGGGCAGGGGATTCAGAATGAGTTCGATGAGTCTAATGCGGATTGCGAAGGTACGGCAGCTCGGAAAACTCACTCTCTTTGTTCTGAATTTTTTGGTGAGATCCAGACCAACGATCCCTACAAGTCAATCAGGTCCATCACTACGGACATGGGAGTGTCTGAGTTTCTTAGCAGGCAGGTAGTGCATGAAGACACTCGGTATTCCTCGTAGAGGATGAGAAAGGGCCAATTTTTATGCCAAGCCATAAAGGACAAGAAGAAAGACTGCAGTACGAAGTATCCCCTCCAACCGAACACGCTTTTGATTTTTCTCAGAAGGGAAACTTTTCTGTTAGGATCAGATGGTGAATACACCGAACAACCATTGGCTTGCCGTGTCCCCAAAACATGAAATGAGGGTGATAAAAATCAAACATCCAATCAACATCATGACGCCTAAAGATAGATAGATAGATAGAGAGAGAGAGAGAGAGATAGATAGATAGATAGATAGATAGATAGATAGATAGATAGATAGATAGATAGATAGAGAGAGAGAGAGAGAGATAGAGAGATAGAGATAGATAGATAGATAGATAGATAGATAGATAGATAGATAGATAGATAGATAGATAGATAGAGAGATAGAGAGATAGATAGAGAGATAGATTAATAGATTGATTGATAGATTGATTGATTGATAGATAGATAGATTGATTGATTGATTGATTGATTGATTGATATGCGCGTGCAAATGAGTTTACGTATTTGCACATAGTCATATGTAAAGACTTACCTAGGAAATTTTATTCTTAGTTTAAAGTACGATATTTGTTGTGCGTCCATCTCGAATTGTTTTCTCCTTGTTCTGAGTGCAGGAAATTGTATAGTCGATACATGTGTCACTAGGAAATGCTTTCTGAAGGTACTGTTTCCGCCCTTATACAAGACAGACCTTTTGTTGTGGTGGTTGGTACAATTATGGCCACCGCAATTTCATACAACTATTTTTCGTTCGTGAGATATTGAGAAGTGTATTAGAGGCAGAATCAGTCCCGATTGCTCATGTGACTGTGATCATTATTTAACAGCCGTAGAATATTAGAAAGTACGTCATGTTCATAGAACATTATTGTGCATCTTTGATATTACTGGTGCTCAAGACAGAGTCGATATATGCCGAATTTTAGCACAAGAAGCTTGACAGGCGGTTGGATGGAACCTACACTCGCCTCCTTATGAGAGCTCAAAATCTCTCGTGGAAGCGCCATCCAACCAAAATGCAAATATATAGGAAACTACCACCTGTGTCATCTCTTGTGAAAGGTAGGAGAGTTCAGTTTGCTGGACATTGTTGTAGAGCTGAAAATGAGGTAATTTCTACTCTTCTCCTCTGGAAGCCATCTACCCGCAATACCAGAGGGCGCACACTCTCCTACCTTGATGTAATCTCCAGGGATACAGGCATCCAGCAACAGGACCTCCGTAATGCCATGATGGACCGTGAAGTCTGGCGTAGCATGGTAAATTCCATTGTCTCGACCACGGTCGAACTCTGATGAATGATGATGATTGTGGATCTTTGACATCACAGGTGCTCAAGACAGAGACAATATATACCGAATTTTAGCACAAACTGAGGCAATTCTCAAAAAATAACCTGCGTGCGTCATAGAACTCAATATCAATCTACCTTTCAGTCGATCTGTCTCTCTATAAATGTGTGTGTGTGTGTTCCCTCAGCCAGCCAGCTCAGCTTATAAATAACATCGTCAGGCTTCGTTTATGCAAGGTATGTGTAAAACCTCCAGAAATAGTATATTCTTAAATGCAAGTGGAAGCAGAGAAAACATATACACACAATTATGTATACAAAGAAATTTTAAGCAAGAATTTTAGCTTTTACAATGCATATGCTACCCTATAAATGTATCACGTAGAATGTAGTCCATAGAAATACACATACATATGTGCATATGTATATATATATATATATATATATATATATATATATTATGTGAAATAGAAGATGAATAATCTTGTAGTAGATTAATCAAAAGTTTAACCGATACCTTAGTAGCAAAAATCATTCCTTTCGAAACACGTGTAGAATGAAATAAAACGATTTCTGTTCAATCTGCGTTCAGCTCCATTTCTTCAATTCACCAATAATGTTATATATATATATATATATATATATATATATACAGACACGCACGCACATCTGTATATATATATTTATATATTATACATGTACAGACACGCACATATATATGCATAGATATATGCTGTTGTATCTAGGGAAGTATGCACATCTATCTATCTATGCCTCTGTGTGTGTGCATGTGCGTAAGCATATGTGTGCTTGTTTGTGAAATATATGTACATATGTATGTGTCCGTATTGTGGCTGCTTTTGCATTTGTATATACGTAACTGTAATACATAAGCATGTAGACTCACACACACATACACACTCACATAGACTGGGAGCATATGTCATATATTATATACGCAATATATTATATATATATTATATTTTACTAAGCATAGATGTTATAATATATTATATATATATATATTTACATATATACATGCATACATAAATATATATATATATATATATATATATATATATATATATACATACATAAATATATATATATATTACACATATAGATATACATATTATATATATATACATATATATATATATATAATAATATATGTATGTATGTATGTATGTATGTATGTATATATATGTATGTAATCAATATAAAGGAGGACAGTAGCATCTCTCATATTACTGAAATTAAGTGGCATCTTTGCGATCGCCTTGGGAATATATTTGATGCATCACCAACCAATACCAAGCTTGTCTCGACTGCGTCGGAGATGGTCTGGTGGGGTGACCTGAACCGGGTTGGGCTGGACTGGGCTGGGCTGTGCTGGACTGGGCTGGGCTGGGCTGGGCTGGTTTATGATATGAACATGCAGCTTGCCTTAGTGTCTGAACATATGACTAATAAAGAAGCAGCGGATGGAATGCTCTAGCAAAATCCTGCGAACAGTGATTCTGCTTAGAAAATGGCGACTATTACCTTATCATAATCTAGACAATCAATCGCCCCAGCGCCAGCCCCGACCTCACCTTCTTTGTCCACAAATATTCTCACTTCCTACCTACGAATGCCATTCTCCGTTTCTCTCACCCCTTTTTTTTTGTGTCGCTCCCGCCTTTCTTTTTCTCTCTTTTCTTCACTCCCTCTCTCTCCCTCCCTCTGTCTCTCTCTTCTACCTCTCCCTCCCTCTGTCTCTCTCCTCTACTTCTTCATCCCTTTAGCTCTCATTTCTTTTTGCATGTGTCATTATCGATCTCAGATTCAATCTCGGAATATCAGTTTGTTTCTTCGTGATTGTATAGGAACAGACAAACACATGCAACCACACACAAACAAATATATACATACATACATACATACCTACATACATACATGTACGTATGTATATATATACATAAGTGTGTGTGTGTGTGCTTTCATTCAGATATACAGTACACAAATACACATATGTGTATGTAAGAATATAAGGATGTGTATACCTATAGACATACACACATACACACGTATTAATTATTGAATTCCAATGGAACAAGATGACAAAGACCGGTTGTCCAGCGCTGAAAGAAAGAATTATATAAATGTATTCTTACTTACACTCGCGCACACAACCACACACATACACAAATATATGTGAGTGTACATCTACGTAATTCCCTTTCAGTGTTGGTCAACCAATCCTGGTTTGTTTATTTCCATTTAACTTAGCAGTTCGGTAGAAAACAGCAATAGAATCAGAAATGAATTTAAAACAATTACTGAGAGTAATTTCATTGATTAACTCTTTCAAGCTTTTTATTTTAGTTTTAGAAGAGCCGAATGCAGACATGGCGGTAATATTTCGAATGCAAGATAGACGTGAGAACAGCAGAAAGACTGGGTATTATTACCCTTATAAGACGGAAGAAAGTTGTCAACAGACAGCAACGGGACTCGAACCCGCCGCCGGCGGATACCGGCTGACGACTCTACCATTAAACAAAGCTGCCCACGTTCTCGGCCAAATTAAAAAAAAAGACTCCGCCGGTTACGACGACGAGGGTCCCAGCTGATACGATCAACGGAACAGCTTGCTCGTGAAATTAACGTGCAAATGGCTGAGCATTCCACAGACACGTGTACCCTTAACGTAGTTCTCGGGGATAATCAGCGTGACACAGAGAGTGACAAGGCTGACCCTTTGAAATACAAGTACAACTCATTTTTGCTAGCTGAGTGGACTGGAGCAACGTGAAATAAAGTGTCTTGCTCAAGGACACAACGCGTCGCCGGGAATCGAACTCACAACCTTACGATCATGAGCCGAATGCCCTAACCACTAAGCCACGCGCCCTCACTTCTCGGCCAAATTATAAGGGTAATAATACCCGATTTTCTGCTGTTTTCACGGCTACACTGCGTTCGAAACATTACCCTTTTGTCTGTATAATATGGCAGACCACTTACATGGAATTTCGTCTGTCTTTTCAAACCAAATTCCTGAAGAGATTTTCTATACATGGATACGAATTGTTTATAAATCAAATAATGTATAGAAGTCGAGACAAATTACTGGCATTTTGGATTTTTTAAATAATTTTTTCAATTTTATCTTATCTTATGTTATATTATACTACAATACATATAAATTGTTAGATTTTCAATTGTATTTCTCTATATTTCAATTTATTGTTTATATATACACACACATGATAGCTGTCCGTTCGTGACCAACGAAGAACAGCACTGATCATTGAGAACATTGAGCATTCAGGTACAATTATACTGTACACTTGTAACTGCACTGATAACTAAATCCAGCCCTTTGAAAACACATCCGTTCAGAGATATTGCAGACCAAGCTTCGTCCTTTCACCATAACTGGCGTACATTTTCGAGCAGCTAGCTTAAATTTTGTATGGAAAATGCATGGTTTTTTTTCAACAAAAAAAAAAAACCCAGTTATTCTTTTCTTTACTTGCTTCATTCATTAATGGCGATGACAGGCATTGCTTTCCCAATTGACCTCCCATATTTAACATGCTTTCAACGAGGACTTTACACAGCTCTTATTTCGTGGCCTTGGTTTCCGGTGGGGGCACTATTCACAAACATGTTTGCCATACAGCATTTCTTAGGGATCCTCTGATCGGAGGACAGATACACTTATATATGTGTGTGTTTGTGTGTGTGTGCGCGTGCGTTTGTGTGTGTATGTTTGTGACTGTGTGTGTACATCAATATATATATATATATGCATACACACATACACGTATTTACATATACATACTCGATATATATATGTGTGTGTGCGTGTGTGTGAGTGTGTGTGTGTATATGTGTGTGTGTGTGTGTGTGCGTGCGTGTGTGTATGTGTGTGATTGTGTGTACATCAATATATATATAGGCATACGCACAGACACAAACAGGCATACACATATTTACATACACATACATTCTCGATATATATATGTGTGTGTGTATGTAGTTTAATTCATTGAATTTTACTCATGTTTGCTTCATCATATATTCTGCGTTCTCTGTAAATATATTGCTATATCTATCCATAAACTCAAATCCCACAAACCACACTAGATTGACGGATTCGATTGTTTTGTTGGAGATCAACAATACAGAATAGCAGAACACATTTCTCCTATACACATTAAACATGGCGGTCACCAAGGAATATTTTATAAATGTAAGGTTATTGGGGAAAAAAGAAAGAAAAGTAAAACAGACTATGTGTTAGTAAACGTACGTTTATGGAAAGTTATCCTTTTAACGATTATCTAGTATGAAATAATTCGGATTCAAGGTAAAATATCTGTCACAAATTACATATTACTTACTTGTACTTGTGGCGACATTCACCCTGGGCGGGTGGAGTCGGCTTCTTCTACGAATGGAAGAAGTTTCGTAGGAATATGTGGATTTCACAAGCGGTCCCCAACAATCCCGCATGTGGAGACATCCTGTTTGCCGCAGATTGTCCGCAGACGCAGGGACAGAACGACCGAGGAGCCTCCAGTTGCCGAAGCAGACACTCCGAGGATTTTCACCAGAGCCCTGTCTGCCAGGTTGTGGCCCTAATACCACTCGGTGTCAGACCAATCCGCCTTGGGTGGCCCTACCAGGAACAGAAGTTCCCGACGGCATAGCTCTGGCACTACCCGTTGCCAGCATCCCCACCACGGTGAGGAGAGAATGGACTTTGGGGACGCAAATTACATATTAGATGTCTTTGAATTGGACCGTATAAATAAAATGATAACTTAATACTATTTTCTAATACTCTTTACTCTTACTCTTTTACTCTTTTTCTTGTTTCAGTCATTTGACTGCGGCCATGCTGAAGCACTGCCTTTAGTCGAGCAACTCGACCCCAGGACTTATTATTTTGTAAGCCCAGTACTTATTCTATCGGACTCTTTTGCCGAATCGCTAAGTGACGGGGACGTAAACACACCAGCATCGGTTGTCAAGCAATGCTAGGGGGACAAAGACAGACCCACAAACATATACACACATACATATAAACATATATATACATATATACGACAGGCTTCTTTCAGTTTCCGTCTACCAAATCCACTCACAAGGCATTGGTTGGCCCGGGGCTATAGTAGAAGACACTTGCCCAAGGTGCCACGCAGTGGGACTGAACCCGGAACCATGTGGTTCGTAAGCAAGCTACTTACCACACAGCCACTTCTACGCCTACGTTACAGTTTTCGAAATCTATAAAATTGAATGCCGTTTCAAATTCTACGAAAAGTATTCATAAGGTTGAGGAAGAGTGTGTAAAGAACTCAGTTCTTGCAATACTGCAAAGACTTGCATGAAACTAAAATTAACACTTACATCCGTAATAGCAAAGCAGTAAAGAGATTAGCCTCGTACATTAAGATGAACGAGAGAAAAGAAAGTTAAGCCTTCAAACATTACATTAAAAGACCCAAACAGAACTTATTAATACTGCTAAAAGTGAACAAGGTATAATTAACAAGATCATACAAGATGCAATTAATGATAGAATTATGCAATCTACTGAACGGCCTCTCTGGTAAAACCAGGTCCTCTCTAATCTGTTGCTTTGACAATTTACTCAACGAACGTAATTGCAAAATTTGACATCGTTGAAATTTAGCGCTCTTATATAGAACTATATTAAGGAAACTTTATAATTTGGCCACAGCTACGTATAATGCATCCTTAGAAAATCTTTTCTACCTTTAAATTCTTATTCTAGACTAGCAGTATCGCCCGGTGTTGCTCGGGTTTGTAAGGGAAATAACTATATAAGCATTTTTAGAGAGTTATAGCCAAAAAATAGCAAAAGAATGCATTAAAAATGGAAACAAAATGACGGTAATTTTCTAAAAAAATCGTTGACTCATCGTAGACATATAATAGCGAAAAAAATGCATTAAAATGGAAAAAGAATGATGGTAATTTTTTTTAAATTGTAGACTCATCGTAGACGTGCGCTAATACCCAGAAGGGTTCGATATGAATCACGACTATAAGATACCCGATTTTGGTTAAATTGCACTGCAAAATGTGGGAGTAGTTAGGAATCTAAATCGTAGGAGACAGACACACAACCTCTCTTTTATATATAAAGATATTAAGGAAACTTTATAATTTGGCTACAGCTACGTATAATGCATCCTTAGAAAATCTCTTCTACCTTTAAATTCTTATTCTAGATAAGGCCTACCAGCTTTTCGATGTCTCTACGCTCTGCATCAATTGAGCTGAAATCTGCAGTTTGCATTTTTTCTTTTCATTCTTTTTTTTTTCGACAATCATCTTTCAGAATTTAATTTTATAGAATTAGTATTATGCAGAGATGATGGTTTAATCGTAACTCATAAAGAAAAAAATTAATTAGTTCATTTAAAAGTTTTAATATTAGGATTACTGCAAATTCCGACACTTACAATATTTTAAAGATAAACATTCGCTATAGTTTCAGTAATTTACGACTCTTATAGAGAACCTAACAGGAAATAATGAAAAGTTGTGTTGACAAAAGCTCGAATCAACCTCTTTATTCTGCGAAATAAATTCCCTGGAAACATTAATTAGATTTCGAGAACATCAGAAGACATACATACAAATATACATACATACATAAATACATACATACATACATACATACATACAAGCACACATACAAACATACGTAAACAAATATACATACATACTCACACACGTAAACACACATATACACACATACATACAAACACACATACACATATACAGAGATATATAAACACACATACACACATACATACAAACTCACACACAAACATACATACATACATACATACATACATACATACATACATACATACATACATACATACAATCACATACATACAATCAGATACATACATAATTACATACATACATACGTACATTCATACATATGTACATACATCAATCGAAAATGTAGGCCATGTGATGTTTCTGTGGAAGACATCACACATACGATTAACACCTACCCAAAAATGCCAGCAAGGCACTGTTTCCTATGCGACGCGACGTTGTCGTAGATGTAATACGCAATGCCTTTAGGAAAAAAGACTGTCCTGGAAGAAATATAGAGAATTCCTGTTATTGAATACACACATACATATGAACATAAGGACTAATGGTGGGACATTCCCACTAAAATATCTTTGAAGTGTAAGCACAATAGGCCGGATATTGTTCTTTGAGACGGGCAAGAAAAAGCATGTACTTTCATAGAGGTCCGCTGTCCTACTGAAGTGAATATCTCTTTGAACACCAAAGAGAAGAGATTAACTGTAGACATCTGCTTCAAATCACCAAAGTCTGTATCCGGATTATAAATTCATATTTATACCAATATTAATTGGCGCGCTTGTTTTTGTGAGTAAATGACTTAGGGACAAACTTATTATGCAACGGTTTTCAGAAAAAGGGAGTGGCTGTGTGGTAAGTAGCTTGCCTACCAACCACATGGTTCCGGGTTCAGTCCCACTGCGTGGCATCTTGGGCAAGTGTCTTCTGCTATAGCCTCGAGCCGACCAATGCCTTGTGAGTGGATTTGGTAGACGAAGACTGAAAGAAGCCTGTCGTATATATGTATATATATGTATGTATGTCTATGTATATGTTTGTGTGTCTGTGTTTGTCCCTCTAGCATTGCTTGACAACCGATGCTGGTGTGCTTACGTCCCCGTCACTTAGCGGTTCGGCAAAAGAGACCGATAGAATAAGTACTGGGCTTACAAAGAATAAGTCCTGGGGTCGATTTGCTCGACTAAAGGCGATGCTCCAGCATGACCGCAGTCAAATGACTGAAACAAGTAAAAGAGTAAAAGAGAGAGAGAGAGAGAGAGTATCTAACTCGTACATGGCAAATACCATTTGTAAGTGGAGCAGTAAAAATAAGCAAGACTTTCCTATTGTTTCAAATGTAACATTGTTTTTGTTATCCACATTTCACTGATGGAAATTTGCATACTTGTCAGAAACCTGCTCTTCCCTCACAGGAAGAAATGAAAGAATTAAAAGCAGGCGAGAAAATACATACATGTATACATTCATACACACACGTATGCAGATATTTATACAAGTATAAATACACATACACATGTATATTTGTATGCATGTATATATATATATATATATATATATATATGCGTATGTGTGTGTATGTATTGATTTATGTCTACCTATATGCACATATATACGTGTGTATGTGTGTGTGCGTGTGTTTGTAAAAGGAATACTTGAATAATATATATGTGGCGCAGGAGTGGCAGTGTGGTAAGTAGCTTGCTTACTAACCACATGGGAAGTAGTTTGCCTACCGCCCATATGGTTCCGGCTTCAGTGTCTGTCTTCTACTATAGCCTCGGGCCGACCGAAAACTTGTGGCTGGATTTCGTAGACGGAAAGTGAAAGAAGCCCATCGTATATGTGAGTGTGTGTGTGTTGTGTGTGTGTGTGTGTATGTGTGTATTTGTTTGTCTGTGTTTGTCCCCTTAACATCGCTTGACAACCGATGCTGGTATGTTTACGTCCTGGTGATCTAACGGTTCGAAAAAGCAGACCGATAGAATAAGTACTAGGCTTACAAAAAATAAGTCCTGGGGTCGATTTGTTCGACTAAAGGCAGTGCTCCAGCATGGCAGCAGTCAAATGACTGAAATAAATAAAAGAATAGAAGAATATATGTGTATGTATTTATGTGTATATACATATTTATCTATGTATATGAGCACGTGCATGTATATTAAATTAAATATATTTCACTCATGATGGTGTACATACAAAATCCACTTCATTTCCATATTGGGATTCACTCAATGCTGATAATTTTATATTTCCTTTGAAAACAAAATATTTTATTGTTCAAAGTACCGCACATTTTACCACAACCAATCCACTGAGCCATTGCCTTCGCTTTTGTCTATCCCGGGGTTAATTAAAACATTATTATCACATTATTTCCACAGTAGACGTATCAGCATTTTAATATTTTGATGTCAAAATGAAGCTCTTGAAAAAACTCCGATAGTGTGAATTATGTATTTACTCTATGTTCGGTAAAATAAAGAAAAAAAAAAGTAAGCGTGTCTTATCGTAAGCAGTCTCTTTATTAGTAAGCTTCTACATCTTTAATTTCCCGAACTTTATACAACTGGAAATCGCTGTTAATATGTAATCCTCTTTCCATGCTTCGACTAATCTTTGTTCGTTAAATTTTTTAAAAATGTCTCATTATGAATGAATGAATGAAGATAGCCAGTGTAAATTTTAACATTGCAAAGAAGCTGAATCGTATAGCTACTGTATTTCGGACTGTATTTAAAAAAAATTCGCCATCTACAGGAAACATTACAATGAAATAGCTATCTCTAGCGACAAGAAACTAGCAGGTGCTTGCAGCTGGTGTTCGAAGGAATAGATGCAAAGCGAATTTTTCTGTTGAGATAAAGCATATTTTTACATTAATATTGTGAAACATTAAATATTCGTTTGATCTCCTTTTTCTGATGTGTGTAAGGGTCGTGTTGAAGACATATGTACAGTCGTAGTTTGCGTTAAGAAAGAGGTATACGAACTGAAGAACGGAGATAAAATGAATAATGTTCCCAAGAAATAGACTGACGTTTGGTTGTAAAATATAATGGGAAAGTCGAGATAATATACTTTTCGAGAAGATCTTATTTGAGGAGGTTTTAGTTCAAAGAAGTTTCCTTGACTACGGCAGAAATAGTGTGATGGCTATGCTAGGTCAAAATTCAGCTGAAGGCAGTTTACAGAGCAGTTTCTAAGACCCAGCATATGGTATAATACTGTCATTCACAACCCTCCACTCGCTCAGCAAGGCTTTCACATACGCAGCTACTCAAACGGATACATAGTCTTTCTGTTAGTATTATTACTCAACCAAACATTTTCATTTAATTTTTTATGTAAGGATGACTGAGTGTTTACTCACATCTATATAAGGCGGCGAGCTGGCAGAAACGTTAGCACGCCGGGCGAAATGCGTTGCCGTATTTCGTCTGCCGTTACGTTCCGAGTTCAAATTCCGCCGAGGTCGACTTTGCCTTTCATCCTTCCGGGGTCGATAAATTAAGTACCTGTTACGCACTGGGGTCGATGTAATCGACTTAATCCGTTTGTCTGTCCTTGTTTGTCTCCTCTGTGTTTAGCCCCTTGTAGGTAGTAAAGAAATATATATATTCAGTTTTATTGTAGTTTGTATCCGTTACTGAAAATGCAGAAGATATATATATGTATGTGCGTGTGTGTGTGGTGTGTGTGTGTATGTATATGTGTCAGTGTTTGTATATATATGTATACTTGTGTGTGTATGTGTGTCCGTGTGCATAGTTAAAAGATGAGGTCGAGAGATGCTCAATATATATAAAAAAAGAAAATGGTAGCGCCCGGACATTTTTAACTTACCCGCCGAAATCTTTACCGAGGACCAAATCCGTAGGGTAAAGAATAGCTATAAGAGGAATCCAGGTGAGTAGATATGAATATAATTTATTTTTTTATTTTCATCATTATCTCCATATCTGCTCACCTGGATTCCTCCTGTAGCCACTTTTTGCCCCACGAACTTGGTCCACGTTAAAATTTACTCCTTAGAGTAGCTGAAATCATAATCATACATTCATTGTGTTACTCGCAGATTTTCCTCCCTACACATCTCATTGGTTGTTATCCACCAATCAATTTAAGTTATATATTTGGCGTCATATATTTAAATGGAATTCTGAAGCGTATTTTCTTCTTTTCAAGAAATTTACTGCGTATTACATTGTCACACACTTTCTAACGGAATCCATGTCTGACGTCCTCGTACCAGCTCATATTTCTTTCTCTCATTTTTTGCACATATGTCACACATGCATATATAAAATTCACACACATAAGCAGATAAATGTATTAATGAGATCCAAATAAAATTTACGCACGTGATGGTTAAATAAACAATTGTCTTTCTAATGCCGTTTGCCTTCCATGTTAAGTGGTTTACACTTCTTATATTTAATTGTTTTGTTTTTGTTTTTCTTTTTTTTTTTGTTTTTCCAGTTTCAGCTCTTGAGCTGTGGCCATGCTGGGGCACCGCCATTGTGGTGAAAGAGTACAGCAGGGATCACCACCCCCTGCCGGAGCCTCGTAGAGCTTTTAGGTGTTTTCGCTCAATAAACACACACAACGCCCAGTCTGAGAATCGAAACCGCGATCCTGCTACCGCGAGTCCGCTGCCCTAACCACTAGGCCATTGCGCCTCTACGAAAGTAAACCAGCATTATATCCCTGACGGGACTCGAACCCGCGGCCTCTGGATTAGAAGTCCAGCGCGCTATCCGCTGCGCCACAAGGACAATACATTGCTTAAATTCGCTCAATTATTGCAATATCTGCCTAACAATTAATCGATCTGCGACTACCTAGCGAATATATATATATATATCTATATATATATATATCTAATTACACACACACACACACACACACACACACACACATATATATATATATATATATATTATATATATATATATATATATATATATATATATATCTTTTAATTGTTTCAGTTATTTCATTGCGGCCGTGCTGAAGCACTACCTTTAGCCGAACAAATCCACCACAGGACTTGTTCTTTGTAAGACAAGTACTTGTTCTATCGGTCACTTTTGCCGAACCACTAGGTTACGGGCATGTAAACACACCAACAGCGATGGTGGTAGGACAAACACACACACACACACATACACACACACACACACACACACAGAGGCACATATATACAACGGGTTTCTTTCAATTTCCGTCTACCAAATCTACTCACAAGGATTTGATCTGTTCGAGGATATAGTAGAAGATACTGGTCCGTGCTACACAGTAAGACTGAACCCGGAACCATGTGGTTGGGAAGTAAGCTTCTTGCCACACAGCTACGCTGCGTCTAGAAGTATATATATATATATATATTATATATATTATATATATATATATATATATATATTATATATATATATATACATATATATAAATTGATTGATAGATAGATAGATAGATAGATAGATAGATAGATATATAGATAGATAGATAGCTCTATGTGTATTATATGCATGTATAGAATGTTTGTCAGTATAAATTCGTGAATGAAAGCTATCTATGCGTACGTGTATGTATGTATATATATATATATATATATATATATATTATATATATATATATATATATATAAATGTTTTTATGTATATATGTTTGTACGTATGTATGTATGTATGTGTATGAGTGTATGTACGTGCACATCGCTAAGCGGGGCACTCACACGTAATTGAATATGGGAGTTTCGAGCGGAAATGTTATCAGAGCACTTGTGCACATGCGTAGGAAAATAAAGGAAGCAAAAAAAAAAAAAAAAACAGGATTTCCGAAGAAAAGCGAAGTTCTTTTAATCATAACGTAAGATGCGTAACTCCATGCTTGATAGAGCAAACGCAAAACAGCATATTGAGTGATGTTATAGGAATCAAAAGGTGGATATATGATCCAGGACATTCTTCGTTATCACATGCTATTTTACCTGGCTTAAGTCATTGGATTTCGGCCATACTGGAGTATCTCTTTTGTAGTTTTCCTAGTTTATTATGTCGAACCCAATATTCTTTGGTACATATTTCAGTGTTTCCGTAGTGTAGATAGAAGGAAATAGATAAATCAAAAATCATATACATACATACATACATACATACTACATACATACATACATACATACATATATATATATATATATTATATATATATATATATATATATATATATATAATCATATATATGAATACGCACACACTCACACAGACATAAATACATACATATATATATATATAGGGCGCAGGAGTGGCTGTGTGCTAAGTAGCTTGCTTACCAACCACATGATCCCGGGTTCAGTCCCACTGCGTGGCACCTTGGGCAAGTGTCTTCTACTGTAGCCTCGGGCCGACCAAAGCCTTGTGAGTGGATTTGGGATTTGGTAGACGTAAACTGGAAGAAGCCCGTCATATATGTATATATGTGTATTCTTTTATTCGTTTACTTGTTTCAGTCATTTGTCTGTGGCCATGCTGGGGCGTATATATATATATATAAATTACGAGGGGAGAGCTGAAAAATTCCCTACTTTAAGGTTATCGCGAAATGGCCGGTTGTAGGACCAAACTTTCGAGTTCCTTTACAGGGCGTAGAAAGAATGAAGAACCGCTGCAATAAGTGTGTGAATGTCAGAGAGGAATATATTGAATAAAATCATAATAAGCCGATTGTCCTATATTTTCTTTTACCCGAAGCCAGGAACCATTCAGCACTCTCTTGTATGTATATGTATGTAAGTATATATGTATGTATGTATGTATGTATGTATGTATGTATGTATGTATGTATGTATGTATGTATGTATGTATGTGTGTATGTATGTATGTGTGTATGTGTGTGTGTGTGTGTGGTAAGAAGCTTGCTTCCCAACCATGTTATTCCGGGTTCAGTACCACTGCATGGCACCTTGGGCAAGTATCTTCTACTATAGACACAGTCCGACCAAATCATTAAACGGTGGTGCCCCAGTATGGCAACAACTCGTGTGCTGAAACTAGATAATATATATATAATCATGTAAGGGTCCGATGGGCAAATTTCCGCCAATATGTATATATATATATATACATTTCGTGTATTTGCATACTTTGTTTAAACATTGTCGACTACACAGTATAGTAGGGTCAGTTCAGCACTGTCTGTGAGACAAACACCACTATGACACCTTCCACACTACCAAAAATTTGGAAGCGACATGCTGTATTAGTTAGCGTTCGCGCCGGAATCTCCAACGCGGTCATTTCAGAGTGTTTGAATGTCAATTTGAGGACAGTGCAGGGGGTTCGGAAAGAGTTGGATGAGTCTAATGCTGATTACGAAGGTACGGCAGCTCGGAAAACTCTGATTGTTCTCATGAGAAAAGACAATTTGTTGATGAGATCCAGGCCATGATTAAGAATAATCCCTCCGAGTCAAGGACCAGAGGGAAGCCCGTGCTACGAAGCTTTTGAACAAACTCATGCATCTCCTCCTACCGAACATGCTTTTGGATTTTCTCAGACAAGAAAAAATTCTGCCCGGATCAGATGGTGAACGCACAGAAAAACCGTTGGCTTGCCGTGTCCCCAAAACATGTAACGAGATTGATAAAAATCGAACAACAAGTCAGCATCATGCCATTTAGAGTCATCACAACTGATGGCGACGTTATGCCTCCATTCATCTTCCCACACGACCTTGGCCTACATCAAGTGACTGGAGGCGGTAGTGCTGCACTGGGCCAAGAGGGTGGCTGCTAGAGGACCCTATGTCTGGCAACAGGACGCCGTACCATGCTTCACAAGCAGGAGACCAAGTCATGGTTGTCAGACAATTTCTGCAACCACATTGCCCCCAACATCTGTCCACGTAACTCTCCAGACTGCATGCTCTTGATCATTATGTGTAGGGTACAGCTGAGCGAGACACCAAAGATGAACTGAACGCAAGAAATATGGCAGCATTCACCAATTTAAAGAAGGAGATCACCCAGAAGTGTTGCAGGATATTCCGAAGCCGTCTAGAGGCCGTGGTTACGTCAATGACGATTTTATTGAATAAATTTCATCTTTAATATTTCCATATATTTCTATATAATTTTGGCAAATATATCTGCAAAAATGAGATGTCAATTTTGCGCAATTTAGACAACAATTTATTTACCGTACCCTGTGTGTTTGTGCGTGCGTGTGTGTGTGTGTGCTTGCGTGTATGTATAACCACACACACATATATATATATAACGGGAAGGTTTATGAAAATAAACAAAAGACGAAGGCAGGTGGAATACAAACAAACAATTGTATTAGTATGGCGCTCAGGAATATAAATAAAGCAAGTCTTTTACGTTTCGAGCCTACGCTCTTCAACAGAAAGATACGCAGAAAAGAAACACGGAGAGTAACAAGGAGAGAAAAAAAAAGGAGAGAAAAAATGGATTCCGGCCAGAAGTCAAGGATCAAACGTGAGACGCAAGAGCGAAAATATATATATATATATGTATATGTATGTATGTATGTATGTATTTATGTGTATGTATGCATACATGTACTCTTTACTCTTTACTCTTTTACTTGTTTCAGTCATCTGACTGCGGCCATGCTGGAGCACCACCTTTTAGAACTTATTCTATCGGTCTCTTTTTGCCGAACCGCTAAGTGACGGGGACGTAAACACACCAGCATCGGTTGTCAAGCAATGCTAGGGGGACAAACACAGACACACAAACACACACACATATACATATATATATACATATATACGACATGCTTCTTTCAGTTTCCGTCTACCAAATCCACTCACAAGGCTTTGGTCGACCTGGGGCTATAGCAGAAGACACTTGCCCAAGATGCCACGCAGTGGGACTGAATCCGGAACCATGTGGTTGGTTAGCAAGCTACTTACCACACAGCCACTCCTGCGCCTATATATATACACATGAATATGTGTATTCATTAATGCTATCACTATTATAATGTTACCGTTGCTATTACTTTATTAATAACATCAATACTGGTCGTGTCTTAATGATGCCGCATTTGTTCTATACTCTTGTGATTAATTAATATATATCTTTCCTACACCATTATAATTTACAATATATTTGAATAAGCAAAATGCTAACTGAATTTACGATCTTACAGTTGAATGGAATAACCAAGACCTAATAGGTACATTCTTATATTTGAAAACGTGATGGAAATCGTTTATGATCTTTACCTGCAAAGAAATGTTATTCTCTAAATTCCTTGTGATTCAGCATTTCTCTTTACCGCTATAATACTTATATTCCCATTTCATTTATGTTTGAAGCTTATTGCCTACGTTTAATTTATACGTTAGAAAGTTAATTACGCTTTCATCTCTTTATACACCAGTTCCTGTATACTCTCCCATTCACTCTCTTTTTTCCAATTTTTTCCTCTTTTTCTTCTGTTGTTTAACTTATGCAGGCTATAATATATATGGACAAATACGAAAAAAAAATCTATCAATATTACATGGGCGCAGGCGTGGCGGTGTGGTAAGGCTGAAGTAGAAGCCACTTGGCCAAAATACCACGCAGTACGATCGAACCTCGTAACATGTATGGAGGAAGTGGATGATGTACTAGGCCGCTGCTTGGGTATCAAATCATTAGGATTGGATGATCTGCTCTATGAACTGTATGCCCACATGTCGGACTTATTTGCGCCGATTTTAGCAGCTGTTTTCTGCTCCTGGCAACAGACAGAATACACTCCCGATCGTGTGAACTGGGGAGTGGTGACGTTGCTGAGAAAGGATCTGAACAAGGAGCATGTGATTGAAAACTTCAGGCCCATATCTCTACTCAACACTGAGTTAAAGGTTTTAGCTAAGGTGCTCGGCAAGAGGCTGGCACTATTTAATTATTTAGTTAATTATCTATCTTTAATTATTATTTAATTATTTATCTTTAATTATTATTTAATTATTTATCTTTCTGTAACTTTTAATTTAAGTTATTTTCATTTATTCATTTTATATTTTAATTCATACTTAATTCCAACTTATATTTTTTTAAATTTAGGTCATCTTAGCCACATTACAATTTTCTTAAATTTTAAAATTTGAATACCTATGCCTCTAAGAAAAACAATCTCTGTTAAATGGAATATATTTAGTAGTTAATACTTTTTTGCTTATTTCTTTAGGGATTCGCTTTAACTGACTCGTCTTCTATCCAAATTTAGAATTAACACTAATCAAATGAGATTCGATTATAAACTAATATACGAGTAACTTAGCAACAACTCTAGCTAGATTTGTCGCTTCTATAAATTTATAGAGTTGAATAATAGTTTCACAATCCTTAAATAGACAAGCTCTTACAAACACCTGCTGCTGGTTTTTGCCAAAAGCTGTTAAGTTTATTGCTATCAATAGCCCTTAAATTGCTCTCGTTTGTTTATGCCAAGCGGTGTGGTGAAGCTTTGAGAAGCATATATGGGTTTTTCCGATATGTGTGTTTTGTGTGTGTATGTGTGTGTCCGTGTGTGCGTGCGCGCGCGCATTTGCATCTGTAGGTAGAGATACTTGCATATAAGTATACACAGTTCTCTACACAATGCAAAATATGTTACCGAAATAATGTTTGACTGTAAATTCTTATCGTCTAATCTAGAGAATTTTGCTTTAAATATGACAAATAATAATAAGGATAATAATAATAATAATAATAATAATAATAATAATAATAATAATAATAATAATAATAAATAATAATAATAATAATAATAATAATAATAATAATAATAATTATTATTATTATTATTATTATTATTATTAGTAGTAGTAGTAGTATTAGTATTAGTATTAGTATTAGTATTATTTTGTCTTGGTATAAAAGATGGGCTACAGCAAATATTCTACTCAATACCACAGATTGGCTTGTCAGTTGTTTGACCTTAACCAGTTGAGCATGTCCCTTAGTGGCTGACGATATGTGCATCTCTGATCACGAGCAGAAGTAGTGGGGGAGCATCATAGCCATGTGTTGAGAGGGATTCTTTGGGGTTTGAATAATTCACCTCTGGAAATATGGGTGGTTGGTTCAACATACTTAAACAACCCTTATTCAGGGACCTTTTGAGCGGGATGGGCTACTCAGCCTGAGGAAAATTCTAACGGGGCCCCACCTGCAAGGTCATGAGCTGTTTATCTTGATATGAGATCACCATGTCGCGCACATATGGTTGTGATGCATGTGCCTGGTGTACCCTTATCAGACGGGTAGTCATGATGGGTATATTGGGCTTCGTATATTTTACCCCAGTATCACTTTGATGGCATCAACTGCTCTCTCACTCAATAATAATAATAATAACAATAATGATGATAATAATAATAATAATAATAATAATAATAATAATAATAATAATAATAATGGTAATAATAATAATATTAACAATAATAATAACAACAACACGCGACGCTTTAAATAGTGAGGAATTTTTGTTGCAAAGTGCTGTGTATAAAGGAGCAACCTAAATTTGAACATCAATATGGGCTTTGTATCTTCAAAGACCAGGCGCCCTACCCCTGTGATACTGACAGATCAATTAAAAAGAAAAAAAACATTTCCTACTCTTCAAATATTAACTACGAAGCGAAGCATGCAGTCATTATTAATGGCTTTGATATAGTTAGAAAGAAATATAATTCGATTCAAGTTGATGGAAATGGTAATATATTTTCATGCTTTATTAGCGGCATTAACTCTTCTCTTCTGTGTCAATATGCTTTTAATGTGTTTGGCGTTATTCCTCTCCTCGTCCGCGTATTTATATATAATTGCTGTGATACATGCTTGCATAACTAAGTTAGAGTAAGCTTAGCAAGTAAGCGTTTGTTACGAGCTCTGGGAGTCAGGTTATGAAACAAACAAATAAGCAGGAAAACGGGTTATCGTTTTAGTATTATAAAGAGGTTTCTGGACTATTAATCTCATTGTTTGCATTTCTACTGTGTTTTGAACCGTCTAATCTGCAGTTGTTTCCAGGTAACACATTTTCAGATTAATATGCATAATTTCTAACCTTTGGCTACCGTTGAAATATGTTAATTTGTATCGATATGTATTAGAGTAACATGTAAAATCTATCTATCTAGCGGTCTATCTATCTATCTATCTATCTATCTATCTATCTATCTATCTATCTATCTATCTATCTATCTATCTATCTATCTATCTATCTATCTATCTATCTATCTTTATGTGTTTTGGATCTGTCAATTTATTTTGTGAATAGGTGGTCGTTCATATTTTTGTTTAATTTAGATTAAAGTTGCATGACTCACTGATGAGGAATTAGTGTAGTTTAGTAGGCTAAAAGATGTATAATAATATAGTTTGTATTATTATTTTTTTGTTGTTCCAAGAAGTAATATTTTAGGGGAGGAGTGGGTTAGGTGATTACATCCAACTCCTGTTTTTACTCAATTTTCATTTGTTTTATTGATTCCGATAAGATGAATGCCAAAGGGGTACTCGATGGGATTTGAAATTGGGCCATAAAGAGCCTTAAGACATACTGCTGTGCATTTTGTCTGACGCGTTAATGATTCTGCCAGGTCACCTCCCTAGGAGTGTTACCTATGTTAGAATCTACGAAGCAGGAACAAATGTCACAAAGGATTTCCTTACACCCTGATGATTCAGCAAGCTTGATGCCTTTATAATAGTGGTTTCAGGGATATGCAGGAGAGAATAATGAATTACAGCAACCCCAGTTCTTGACCGGTTTCATATTTTATCGACCTCCGTAAGGATGAAAAGCAAACTTGAGCTCGGGAGGGTTTTAACTTTGAACATAGAGGTCCGGAAAAAACACAGCAAGTTCTTTGTTTCGACAGTAACGATTCTAGCAGCTCGCTACTCTCAAACATAGATATTTATATCTTCTAATAGGAAGGCGGCGAGCTGGCAGAACCGTTAGCACGCCGGGCGAAATGCGTAGCCGTATTTCGTCTACCGTTACGTCCAGGGTTCAAATTCCGCCGAGGTCGCCTTTGCCTTTCATCCTTTCAGGGCCGATAAATTAAGTACCAGTTACGCACTGGGGTCGATGTAATCGACTTAATTCGTTTGTCTGTCCTTGTTTGTCCCCTCTATGTTTAGTCCCTTGTGGGTAGTAAAGAAACATGTCTTTTAATAGGATTTCAGAAAAAGAAAAAAAAAAAAGCTAAACGAAAACATGACTTTTAAATAATATAAAACACAATATTCATCCAATCACAGTAAGGAATTATTTACACATATTTCGCTATATATGGAAAATTAGATGCGTAGCTTTATTCAGTATGGAACACAAGTTTCATAGCACTACGTGGATTGGAGCAAGTCTGTTCTTCGATACGATGCTAGTCTATTTCAGAATTATTCTTACATAATCTGGTGTCAGTGAACTTAGTCAACGTGGTCTCTCTATGTAATACAATAAAGTTCCTGGAGCTACACTAGAATTGCAAACTCTGTTAATAACATAAATCTTACACACTTCGTCGTCCTACCTGGTCATCGATGCACATCCATTGTGTTATATATTGGCCTAGTCAAAGTGTTCTGGTTATCTGAGATCTAGTTTGAAATCCTGCCCAAATCGACTTGACCTTCCATTCTATTAGTGTCGGCGCATAAAATGACAGCCGTGAATTGGAATATATTCTTTTCTTTCTCCAAATCATTCCGTCTATTTTTTTTTTTTTTTTATTTCTTGAAGAGAACCGCTGTACTCAGACTTGAAGGGAGATAGGTACCGGCAAGTCTAAAATGCATGAGACATGTCGTATGTCACAACGACACCCTTGCGATTCCATCAAGTAGTTAAGAACCTATTTGCATAGTATACATAGCTATGTGTGTGTGTGTGTGTGAGTGAATCTATGTTTGTGTGGGGAGAGAGAGAAAGAGAGGGGAGAGGAAAGAGATAGAAATGACAGAAAAATTCGAACCAAGTTTTCGTAAATATACAATAATACTTGTCAAAGCTCTTTTATTCAGCTCTAAAAACCCATGGTTTAAGGAAATAAGCTGTCACCTATTGGTTCGTTTTCTACAATACCTAAGTATGCCTAATTAGATGTAGACTACATATAATATGTTAACACTAGCTTAACCAAAGATGTATAACGTCACAGAGTAATTCATCAGAATGATTAAACATGTGTGTGTGTGTGTGTGTTCATCTGAATATGCTACACACTTACACCTATCTGTGTACAATGTTGTCCACGGAATTAGAGATTTTCTAAAGCAGTGCTTCGGCTAATACGGAGAAGTATGTTTTTCTAAGAGGAGGTCTTTTAAGACCGAAACATACTCGAATTGTCTCCCCTACTTGTGGAAATGATTCCAGTAATTATATTAGACATTGCGCTGATTCTTCGTTTTCCTCACAGCATTGGTATTTTTTTAATTAGATTTTCCCCACTCACTACAATTAAATAGTAACACCAACATAATTATAACCGAGTTTATATTTCTAGTTTTTTATTCTGTCTTCACGAGATGCTTCGAAGAACATTTCTTTTCAGATGAACCGTAAGTTGTTCCGTTACGATGCGTCTTTTGTTTCTCATGGCAACATTTCTTGATGCCAAGACGAATAAATTGCGAAAATTTTATTTACTTTTGTTTATCTATTTTGATCGAAAGAAGTATTAGTACGTATACGTGCGGTCGTTAATAATTTATCTTTGATTCCTTTCCTACCATTTACTCGACTATACTGCTTTACTACTACTTCTGATTCACCATTCTACATGTAAGCAGCAACCAATTCAATGATTCATATGATTGCAACTTTTTCACATTAATTTTAATTTGTCTAGCAAATAAAAGCGTAGAAAAAATACCATCCACCTGATACTAAATGTTCATTCTTAGTATTTCCATTGAACAGAAAATAGGTACGGATACTTTCACATTGAATGTACTTTATGTTCTTGAACATTGCATCAATTTTTTAAATCTTATTTTTTAAAGATTTATTCAAAGGTGGGTCAGTGCCCATTAACTTTTATTAGAGATTCTGAGACATAAATAAGTGAGGAATTTTTATTTCAACAGGAGACAGGGATCCAGTGCTGCTACAACATGTATCTCACTAAATACTGCCATGGGTTATCCTGTGTTTTTAAAATTAGATGAAGAATTATGTCTAACACTCTAAAAGCGTAACCAGCTTCTCTGACAGCATTGCACACATATTCCATCTACCAAAGTTCACATACGAACAATTGATCTAGTCCTATGTTGTGTGATAGGTTCCTAGTAGTTACGCCGTGTAACGTAGTTCTCGGGAAGATTCAGCGTGACACAGAGTGTGACAAGGCTGGCCCTTTGAAATGCAGGTACAACAGAAACAAGAAGAAAGTTGTGGTGAAAGAGTAATCAAGGGTTCGCTCCCACCCCTTCAGAGCCTTGTGGAGCTTTAGGTGTTTTCGCTCAATAAGCACAACGCTCGGTCTAGGAATCGAAACCGCGAATCCGATACCCTAACCACTGGGCCATTGCGCCTCCACCGTCTTACGTACATTAACTATATATCAATCCGTGATCTGCAGTTTCTGTTACAGGAAAGTTTAATTGTAACTTTCATTTATCTGTTTTCCTTTCTTAATTGTGCCCTGTATATAGCTTCCAGGTTGTCGGAGAACTGTTTCTTTCGTTTCACTGCCAGGCCTTTATCATGGAGTATCTAGCCATAGAGAGTCTTATGTGAAGAGTCAAATTAGAACATGTGCATTAAATGTGAGAACTTTCTGAATTAATGCTTCCAGGGGAGTTTTGTCTGCCTAATCCTATTTCACATGGTCAATGAAAGAATCTTCTAGACATTTGGGGTGTTAAAGATCTTCCAGGATCGCATAATCTATCGGCTGAATCGAGATTAGGTCTCGCACTAAAGCGTAGAAATGCAAAATGTACAATAAACATACTTTGTTTGAAAGCTGACATCTTCGCTTAGAAACGCTGTGCTTTATAAAGAATATTCTTTTCTACACTACGTACAAGGCCCGGCAGTTTTAGGGAAGTCGATTAGATCGACTCCAGTATGAAACTGGTATGTAATTTATCGACTCCGAAAGGAGGAAAAGCAAAGTCGACCTCGGCGGAATTTGAACGCAGAACGTAAAGACAGACGAAATACCTATTTCTTTACTACCCACAAGGGGCTAAACACAGAGAGGACAAACAAGGACAGACAAACGGATTAAGTCGATTATATCGACCCCAGTGCGTAACTGGTACTTAATTTATCGACCCCGAAAGGATGAAAGGCAAAGTCGACCTCGGCGGAATTAGAACTCAGAACGTAACGGCAGACGAAATACCTATTTCTTTACTACCCACAAGGGGCTAAACACAGAGAGGACAAACAAGGACAGACAAACGAGTTAAGTCGATAATTCGATCCCAGTGCGCAACTGGTATTTATTTAATCGACCCCGAAAGGATGAAAGGCAAAGTCGACCTCGGCGGAATTTGAACTCAGAACGTAGCGGCAGACGAAATACCGCTCAGCATTTCGCCCAGCGTGCTAACGTTTCTGCCAGCTCGCCGCCTGCTTTCCAAATAATATTGTCACGTTAAAAGCGGCTTGAGTAGGATCGTCTACTCGACCTGCAGAAATTTCTAACCGGAGACCTCTTGCAAGGTTATGCGCTGTTTATTTTGATATAAGATCACCATGTCACGCACAATGGGTTATGATGCATGTGTCTGGTGTACCCTTATCAAACGGGTAGTCATGATGTGTATACTGGGCTTCATATATTTTACCTCAGCGTCACTTTGATAGGAAGCACTGATCTCTCACTCAGTAATAATATAATAATAATAATAATAATAATAATAATAATAATAATAATAATTATAATGATAATAATGATAATAACAATAACAAATTAATGATAATAATAATAATGATAATAACAATAACAAATTAATAATAATAATAACAATAATAATAATGATAGTAGTAATAATAATAGTAGTAGTAGTAGTAGTAATAACAGTAACAATAACAAATTAATAATAATATTAATAGTAGTAGTAATAATAATAACAGTAGTAGTAGTAGTAGTAGTAGTAGTAGTAGTAGTAGTAGTAGTAGTAGTAGTGACGTCGACGACAACAATAACAACAACAATAATAATCTTCCCATTCGCATTTCTGCTTGTTCGTGATCATTGCCATGATTCTCACGAGGAGATAAGGCGAACTTCGCTTGATCGCATATCGTCATACAAACATTTACTTGGGAGCTATGTTTGTTTACCGACTTTTAGTAAGCCCTTATTTCAAACATTGAGTGATATAAAGCCTTCTTTTCATAATTCTCATTTTTCCTCAGGTGGTTGAAAAAAACCAATGGGAATGTGCATTATATGATACATGGACGCCGAGGAAATAGGTTCTGTGATACACCGGACGTAATTCCCTGGCGTCCAGGTAAACGGTTGACGAAAGATTATTATCGTATGCTTGAAAACAATATGGCCGTACTTGGTAAGTTATCTATAATGACTACGCTCGATCAAGGCTGGTCTGAGGCAAAAAAAAAAATTAAATACTACAATAACTACAACAACGACGACAACAGAGATAAAAACACGATAACAACAAATACGTCGACAGTAGACGTTCTGAGAACCAACAAAGCTAAATTATATGACAATGTATTCCTAGGGAAACTGTCTGCCAAATAAAAATGGATTTTTATGATAGGAATATGTTTGGATTATTTCTAATTCTAGCCAATCCTATTCTGATATTTTTGCAGTCACATTCTTTCTTCAATACAGTTCAAATGAATTGTTGTTAGTTATTGCAGCTGCTGTTGTTTTTTATCTGCATGTGAATTCTGATTGTGCAGACCTATTAGCTATAATTGACGCGCTAAAGACGGCCAGCGGCAAACTGGCAGAAACGTTAGCACGCTGGGCAAAATGCGTATGCTGTTACGTTCTGAGTTCAAATTCCGCCAAGGTCAACTTTGCTTTGATCCTTTCGGGGTCGACAAATTAAGTACCAGTTACGATCTTTAATCATCAGACTTTTCATTGATGTTTGATGATTCTATCACCATTCTCCTCAGAGCCATATGATTCGATAAGCCTTTTGCCCCGACCTGCTAACGATTCTTATTTCTTTATTGTCCACAAGGGGCTAAACATGTTTGTCCCATCTGTGTTTAGCCCCTTGTGGACAATAAAGAAATAAGAATCGTTAGCAGGTCGGGGCAAAAGGCTTAGTGGCGTTTCGTCCGTTTGTACGCTCTGAGTTCAAATTCTGCCAAGGTCGATTTTGCCTTTCATCCTTTCGGAATCGATAAAATAAGTACCAGTTAATCACTGGGGTTTATGTTATCGACCTAACCCCATGTCTGGAATTTCTGGCCTTGTGTCAAAATGTGAAATCAAAATGCTGTGACCATCACAGCATTTTAGGTGTATGCAGAACTATGTTATGTATTCTCCTACTTTAGACAGTTAATTCGAAATTCGAGTTATTTGGTTGGTATTTCTAGTAAGCCGAGCGGCGATAGAACTTATCGAATCATATGGCTCTGAGGAGAATGGTGATAGAATCAAACATCAATGAAAAGTCTGATGATTAAAGATCGTAAATTTTTACCAAGTAGACACTTATTGCTTGAATAGATGAAAGTAGCAGTGCTATTGAAATATTTGATCTTTGTAGATCAGTTGACAATTCTGTAGGAAACCCTCTGTGTCGTCTTATACTAATTCGTACAAAGAGATCGTCGAACAACAGCTGTTTAAAACAGCATCAAAATGATTAAAGCACACTCGAACTATGAGTAAAATATTGAAATATATATTTCTGCATTTTGCAAATAATATAGTAAAATGAGAGGCGAAAGATATAGCATATATGGAGATATAAGAATGAAAAATAAACTGTGTAGTATACTGTGAAAGAAATAATCAATTAGTATGTCTATCTTGCTCTATTTCTTTTTCGTTTTTCTCTCTGTCTTTGTATATGACTATGTGAACGAGTGTGTATTACACGCTTGCACACAATTACACACACACACACACATACATTTTAACATACGCATATATATATATGTACATATATATATATATATATATATATATATATATATATATATATTCATAAATACATATGCATATATATATATTCATAAATACATATGCATATATATATATATATATATATTATATATATATATATATATATATATATATATATAGGTGTGTGTGTGTGTTTTCTGTTTTCCATTTTCACTCTCATCCCATCTATCTTCCTCCATTCAATACCCTCCCTCCGCCTCTCTCTCTTTTATGTATACACATATATATATTATATATAATATATATACATATATGTAATATATATGTGTATATGTTTATATGAGTGTGCGTGTGTGTATTCACTTATACAAATACTCATATACACATGTACAAACACACGCCCGTACTCATATAAAACTTTTATTGATTAAAGCACCACCAACTGTGTATCGTTCTATTTCCAATTATATTTTGCAAATCTACATCTACCTTCTTATAAATAACTAACTTATTAAAAAAAAATATATAGATATGTACTTTGCTGTAATTTGATAACTACTTCTTATCTAAATAATTTTTGTTTTATTTTACGTTATATATACATATATATTTTTACTCAGTAAGTAGCAATGCATCATTTTATTCGACTATTTCAATATGTCTCTCAGGAATACAAACATGCTATGTTACCTACATGGAATATTTTTAACACGGGGTCATTGATGCATAAATGATGTATGTTATCAGCTATTCACCAGTTCTGCTTTGATTATCTGTCTTTTCTTCCAAACGGGTTTCATCAAAACAAGCATCTGTATATTACTATGTGGTTCGCCAATAGATAAACTGAACTGCAAGTTTGCTCAAAACTATATCTCCTTTCCATTCTCTGTGTTTGTGTGCTTGTTTGCTTTGAATTCTAACAAAATCATGATAATGGTTGGCTGAGGCGACGCGTGTCTCTTACTTTCAATGCCTTTTTAAAATATTCTTCTGTTTCGTTTTCATGTTGATTTTTGACTCTAAATCGCAATCAGTAATCATGTAATTAGATAAACGGTCTATTAATAAACATAACATTAATTATACAAACAGCGATTCGCAGCCATTTGCATTTCTGCATCCCCTTACACCGAATGGCTTTTTAGAAATATCCCCTTCCCATGTTTTGCTCCCCATCCCAATAACAAAATTCAGCACATTATTTTAACCATACAGAACCTATTAACCATATTTTCTAATACCACTCAACGCCTACCCGTTTTTAATATTTGCATGTAGTAGAGCCTCTGTTTTCAATTTATATGGACATTTTTTAGAAACGTTGAGTACTTACATAACTAGCCAGCCGTGAGTACGATTTGATACCCTATCGACTCTCTCAGCCTTTGACCCAGCGGCACTTATAAGATTTGAGAGCTGGAAGGAGAATGAGCTTTACAAGTACTCGGCTGATATTTATTTTCAGCGGAGTAAACGTGAAATGAAGTGTCTTGCTCAATACCATGAATTTGATTTCTGCTTCAGCTCACGCAATTCCACGAGAACTTATATAATGAAATTATATCAGATCTTCGTACAACATCATCTCGATTCTACTCACTGATAACACAATTTTCTGTTCAAATTCAAACTATTTTGTTGTTGTACTTGCTTTCAATATTTTATTGCTGAAAACCATCTCGACTCTGTGAAACTTTAAGAGCCTTTTCAGGTATACTGCTCCCCTTGTGTACGCACGCTGCTTTATTAATACCATAGCAAGGTTACTAATCTCACTAGCTTACTTAAGCTTAGCGAAAATTTTAATATAACGGTTCTTAAAGAGCTGGAAAGGACAATGTATAGGAGCTACAAAATAGGTACTCTTCATGATTAATCACTAAAGATGATGATTAATTCGTAAATGCTACTGCTATTTTACGTTTAGATTTTGTTTCGGCCCATGGAAAATTTTCAGATGAGAATAGAATAGTCGCCATATGTGATGTCTGTATGAGCCTAGAAAACTCAAACGGAACACCATACCGCTGTATCTTCTCCAGGAAATGCAAATATTTATAAGGAATGCGTTGTGGCTGAAACGGTAAAACTTTGAACTAAACGGGGTTACCAATATCTAGTTTCTAGTCTCTTTGTTTTCGGGTGAGTTCTTACTAAAGGATATGCTTGTCATTTATCCTTCAGTAAATAGTTAACTCTCTTTTACTTTTTTACTCTTTTACTTGTTTCAGTCATTTGACTTCGGCCATGCTGGAGCACCACCTTTAATCGAGCAACTCGACCCCGAGACTTATTCTTTGTAAGCCCAGTACTTATTCTATCGGTCTCTTTTGCCGAACCGCTAAGTGACGGGGACATAAACACACCAGCATCGGTTGTCAAGCAATGCTAGGGGGACAAACACAGACACACAAACATACACGCACATATATATATATATATATATATACATATATACGACGGGCTTCTTTCAGTTTCCGTCTACCAAATCCAGTCACAAGGCTTTGGTCGGCCCGAGGCTATAGTAGAAGACACTTGCCCAAGGTGCCACGCAGTGGGACTGAACCCGGAACCATGTGGTTGGTAAGCAAGCTACTTACCACACACCAAATAAAAAAAAAACCTGTAATCTACATGACTACATTCTAGTCTCCTTCTACGAACGTCAGATTAAATACCAAATGCGTAATCCATAAACCATTGAAGCTAGCCACATACAGATAGATACCTATTATAATGAGGAATTGGCAAATTATCATAGTTTTTAACGTATTCAATACCATTAATATATTCTAAAATATTCCTGGAAAGCAGACGTAACATATGTTTTCTGCAGTAATTATCTCGAGAAAAAATTTAACCTAAATATAATTCCTATCGGGTATTGTTATTCTTGTGGCGATTCAATATAATATTGATTGATGAAACATATCTGCTTAGGTAAATTAGTTTTTTAAACATCAAATGGTTTCGCTCACTGGAATGCAGCCATGCAATGGGACGACGTTCAATACTGCATTGACCGAATGTTTTTTTTTTTTATCTATTTCTTCAGTTTTATCAGATTTCCCTCTCTTTTCGAACACTATCTTTCATTTCCCGGACGGAAACACGACGGCCAATTTACACCGATTTACACAAATGCCTACGCATCTCTCTCTCTCTCTCTCTCTCTCTCTCTCTCTCTCTCTCTCTCTCTCTCTCTCTTTTCCTCTCTTTCTCACACTTTCCCTCTCGATATACATACACACACACACACATACATATATATATATATATAATCTAATAATATAAGGGTAAATAATTATTAATTTTAAAATTAACAATTATTACCGAGTAGTTTTCGATATGGAAATATAACCATTATAGGTAGAAACTTTTACAAAAAGCTGTTTATATACATATATTTATATATATATATATATATAATATATATATATATATATATATATATATAGGATAAGCAACAGGTTGCTTAGCCACATACCGAAAATTTAGAAATAGCAGTCAAAAACCGCTTATTTCTATTTTTTACAAATATAACTCTACATATAACCTATACATGTAACTCACATATGTAAAAAAAAGAAGGAAAAATAACGAAAACTAAGTCTTCGGTCAGCTACGGACGCGTTTCTGGGTTAGAATTATAAATACATCATTTCCGTCCTCAGCGTAACATTCCATTAGATTATAGATTTGCAAATGTTATTTACCTACCTCTTGCATTCCGATCTCGCGCCATCGGAGATAGCAAAAAGATAGTCAACACAAGCCAAATCCATATAGACGAATGGTTATATTTCGTTGTGAGTGTTTATTGAGCGAAAACACATAAAAGCTCCACGAGGCTCCGGCAGGGGATGGTGGTGATCCCTGCTGTACTCTTTTACCACAACTTTCTCTCACTCTTACTTCCTGTTTCTGTTGTACCTGTATTTCAAGGGGCCGGCCTTGTCACTCTCTGCGTCACACTGAATATCCCCGAGAACTACGTTAAGGGTACACGTGTCTGTGGAGTGCTCAGCCACTTGCACGTTAATTTCACGAGCAGGCTGTTCCGTTGATATGATTCGGATCAACCGGAACCCTCATCGTCGTAACCGACGGAGTGCTTCCACTTTAAGAGAAAGCACCTGGTAGCCCTGACTGCCGAGCACAGCCGAATCGAAGTACTCTCGACATAACGACGAAGGGAATAATATAAACCCCATGACATACCTTGACCCAGATTGCTTGTTCTTTACTGCAGTAGGGGTTTTTTTTCTTTGCAATGTAACAGGTTTCATTAATCAAACACGAGACACCATATTTCAGGATTAAGAAAAATTAATGTAATCTCTCCTAATTTGATTTTCAGCTTTACGTAAATAGTATATATATATATATATATGTATATATATATATATATATATGTATATATATATATATATATATATATATATATATATATATATATTATATATATATATATATATATATATATATATAATATATATATATATATATATGTATATATATATTATATATATATATATATATATTATATATATGCATATATATGTATATATATATATAATGTTTGTGTGTGTGTATGCATGTTACTTTATATATATGTATATATATATGTATATATATATATATATATATATATATAGTACAAATGTCTCTCTCTCTCTGTATATATATATATGTGTGTTTGTGTCTGCGTTTCTGTATGTTTGTGAGCTTCTTTTGGCTTAGACATATTTTATATAATACTTTATTTCACGACAAAATCTTTATCACCTCTCTCATGTAGTAACATCAATATTCTTAAGTAAATTTCCTTAATAACGACATCATCATCATCATCATCAGCAGCAGCAGCAGTAGCAGTAGTAGTAGTAGTAAGTTTCCCTGTTTACTAATCCGATTAAACTCCTCATATTATGCGAATAAATCTGTAAAGAGCTCAGGTGACTGAGATTAAAAAAATATAAAATGTGTTGTATATATATATATATCAAGTGAGAATTCGTGCCGTCTTAGAACTTACATGGAAGACGATGCTTCTACATATTCTCATAATATTCTTTCTGCAAGAATGCTTTTAATTTGAGTGTTGTATGCCAAAGGTTTGATTATATGTTGAAGGATGTGTCATACTATGCACACGTCGTTTCTACTTTGGACTATCTACACGTCGTTTCCTGTAACATATACAAAAACATACACGAGAAGACATCGTTATCAAATCTAATTGCTCCATGAAGCTTAAACAACAACAGCAACATCAACAACTATTTCAAGTTGGAACAGTGATTATTAGTTTTTAAGTTAAGCCCAAAGGCATATATTTTGCAGAAAGTGTTTAGCCGAGTTAATCGATTCCAGTACTTGACTAGTACTTATTCGATCGATCCCGGAAAAAGTGACGTCTAACTTTAACCACGGTAGAGTTAGAAATGTGAAAAGGAAGATATTATGTACTGCCACAAGGCCTTTTCGTTCGCCGCTCTATTGATTCTAATAAGTATCCCCTTGATAATAATGGTGTTTAATGTCCGTACACATATGTAAGATGGAATGTAATAGTTGGAATAGTTATCGCTTCTTGGCAGACACTTAGAAAGAAGCAACCAATATATGCCTGTATGTGGCCCTTCTATTTGCTAGAAATTCCAACTAGATTTACTTCAGATCATATCATCTTCTCTTAAATAACATGTTCGTAATGCCTGGCATACTTTGGATCACTAATCCGTACACTCAAGGATATCTAGGGATTTGCAACAGCGCCAATAACAAGAAATTCGCAACATGACGGATTTATAAAGCTGTTTCCCTTTATCTCAGCATTAGTTCGAATTTTAATCTTGACAATTGAACGAAAGCGAAGACAAACTATGATAAGACGATCTATAAAACTAACACTCTGTCGGTTGCGACGACAAGTGTTCCGGTTGATTCGATCAAGGGATCAGCCTGCTCGTGACATAAACGTGCAAGTGGTTGCGCATAACATAAACGTGCAAGCATAGTTCTCAAGGAGACTCAGCGTAACACACAAAGTCTGGCTAAGTGAACTACAGATACACAATTCTGAGTCATTGAACTACGGATACGACTCATTTTTGTCCCGCGAGTGGACAGGAGCCACATGAAATAAAGTCTCTTGTTTAAGGACACATCAAGCTGCCAAGATCCGAATTCAAAAGGCGGCGAGCTGGCAGAAACGTTAGAACGCCGGGCGCAATCCGTAGCCGTATTTCGTCTGCCGTTACGTTCTGAGTTCAAATTCCAGCGAGGTCGACTTTGCCTTTCATCCTTTCGGGGTCGATAAATAAAGTACCAGTTACGCACAGGGGTCGATATAATCGACATAATCCTTTTGTCTGTCTTTGATTGTCCCCTCTGTGTTTAGCTCCTTGTGGGTAGTAAAGAAATAGGTATTTCGTCTGTCTTTATGTTCTGAGTTTAAATTCCGCCAAGCTCGACTTTGCTTTTCATCCTTTCGGGATCGATAAATTAAGTACCAGTTACGCACTGGGGGGTCGATCTAGTCGACTTAATCCCTTTGTCCCCTCCATGTTTAGCTCCTTGTGGGCAATAAAGAAATATGATTCGAATTCATGTCTTACAATCGTCAACTGAATACCCTAACCACTAAACCACACAAAATCAAATTTAATGTAACATTTGTACTAAGCGGAATTTCCCCATGCACCACAACTATATTTAGTACTGCTAAATATCTAATGCTTTAGTATTTTAACCAGCCATTTCCGACTAAGATATTCTACATGTTTTATGCTGAAATTGGCCTCTCACATCTACTCTACAACGTCATTATGAAAATAAGATTCATGAAATCGAAAACTTGAGGCTACGAAATAATGCGTGATTAATTCAAAATAATATGAATAAAAAGCATTACCTTTTACAGAGAATCTGAAACCTAATGGGACACATCTTCCTAGAGAAGATAATATTTTCTGATTTAAGTACACAGAACAGGATTTTGAAGGCGTGGCTTAGTTATCTAGTACTTTATTTTATCGAGCACCGAAAGCATGAACGTTGACCTCAGAAGTATTTGAACTCAGTATCTTTTCCGGCTCGGTAGCAATTCTACCAGCCTCGACCCTTTATCTCACCACAGAAATAATAATCTTTTCTACAATAGGCACAAGGCCAGAAATTTTGTGAGAGAGGACTAGTCGATTACATTGACCCCAGTGATCAGCTGATACTTAATTTATCGACCACGAAAGGATAAAAGGTAAAGTCGACCTGGGCGGAATTTGAACTCAGAACGTAACGACAGACGAAATTCATGTTTCTGTATTGCCCAAAAGGGGCTAAACATAGAGGGGACAAACAAGGACAGACAAACGGATTAAGTCGATTACATCGACCCCAGTATGTTACTGGTACATAATTTATATACTCCGAAAGGATGAAAGGCAAAGTCGACCTCGGCGGAATTTCGATATTGTTGTTGTTATCATCATTAATTCGGAACGTAGCGGCAGACGAAATACCTATTTCTTTATTACTCACAAGGGGTTAAACACAGAGGGGACAAACAAGGACAGACATGGGTATTAAGTCGATTACAGACCCCAGTGCGTAACTGGTACTTAATTTATCGACCCCGAAAGGATGAAAGGCAAAGTCGACCTCGGCGGAATTTGAACTCACAACGTAACGCAGACGAAATACCGCTAAGCATTTCGCCCGGCGTGCTAACGTTTCTGCCTGCTCGCCGCCGTCGCCACAGAGATAATAACAATTTTAAAATTTTGCGCAAGGTAATAGATATGAAGAGTCGAAATATAAGCAATTTTATGACAATCTTGGAAGAATTAAAAGTCAAATAATTTTCCCATGTCCTGCTCTCTTATTAGGGAGGACAGAATGAATAAGTGTCTAAACGTGACATTGGGTGGTCATAGTCGCAACGATTTAATCATACGTCTGTTTCGTAAGATGTAATGAGAGGTTAAATAAACAACATTCAAACAATAACATTTAATACAGATATAAAACTAATGGTAGAAGCACGTAAAATTGTAATTCTACTTAATGTCAACGACGCCGCATTGTGTATGGAACGTTTGTTTACTCTAAATAGGAAATAAAATTTTCCCTTGAGTTTTTGACAAACAGCGTCAATGCAAAATAATAATAATAATGATTTCAATAATAATAATAATGATAATGATGATGTTGATGATGGTGATGATGAAAAATATAAAAAATGATGGCTTCTGATTGATATAGCTATCGTAACGAAAGATAAGAAGAATTATCTTCGTATATAAAACTGCTGTGGTATGCATATCGTGAATGTGAAAGATTGGTGCGTTGATTGTGGTTATTTCGGTTCTAGAATTGATTCAGCGAAAATACAGACAACTAATATATAAGCTAGAGTTCCAGAATTCTCGACAGAATGGCAGAATCATAAACGAATCTTGTTTTCTTTTTTTTTTCGCTATCTATAATCAGTTTTAGTCACACTACGAAAGTTATATAAGAGGGTTTTTTCAGCGAGGAAAAATACAGAAGCATTCTTATGAATAAATTAACTGCGTAGGCCTATTTCTGTCTTCTGTCTCAAATATTTGTCTCATATTCCTTTACATTGACATTGACAATGTTAAATAATTGGATATATCTTAAATGATCACACACACACATACACACACACATATTGGTATGTTTCGGGATGGGCATTTTTTCTAAGTAACATCTCACACTGCATTCTCTGTTTACATTATTTACATTTGACGAATATTCGTCCTCATCTTGTTTGTTGGTATACCTTCCAGCCTTCATCAGGTCTCATTTTGTTGTTGTTGTTATCATTATTATTATTATTATTATTATTATTATTATTATTATTATTATTATTATTATTATTATTATTTAGGTCACAGCCTGGAATCGAAGTGGTTAAGAGCGCATGCTACTAACCCCAAGATTCCGAGTTTGATTCAGGGCTGTGAGCTAAATAATAATAACAATAATAATAAGAAGAAGAATAAAATAATAATAATAATAATAATAATAATATATAATAATAATAATAATAATAATAATAATAATAATAATAATAATAATAATAATACTAATATAATAATAATAATAATAATAATAATAATAATAATAATAATGATAATAATAATAATAATAATAATAATGATAATAATAATAATAATAATAATAATAATAATAATAATAATAATAATAATAATAACAACAACAACAATGATAATAATAATAATAATAATAATAACAACAACAACATCGAAAAATACCTTAGGAATGAGAACTCAAGTTCGAAATTTCTCCAAGATGAAGACTGGAGAGTATGTCAACCGAAACGTTGTATTAACAACAAACAAGATCAGGATGGATATCCGTCAAATGTAAATAAAGTACATAATTCCTCATCTCTTAGATATTGAACTGTACACTATATACTCATTCTTCACTTCAGCTTTTGTATTATTCTTATTTTAATGTCCTTTGTCTGAAATCTTTCATCACACATCCTGTGACCTCTTCAGTCACTCTCCATCCCGCGTGTCTCCACCTGTCTTGTTTAGTCCATTCTGTTTGTATTTGAGACCATCCCGAAATATAACTATGTCTGTGTCATCCCACGATTTACATAAAAGTATATATCAGTCACTCCCTCTCTCTCTCTCTCTCTCTCTCTCTCTCTCTATATATATATATATATATATAATATATATATATATAATATATATATATATATATATATATACATACATATACTCAGAAAGATATGCGTCTATATACAATTGTATATATAAATGCAAACACACGCACGCACGCATACGCATGCGCACAGAGAGACGCCCGCGCGAGAATACACACACGCACACATATCGATTTTATTTAATTTCAAATGTTTCTTTCTTTTCGAACCGTACTACGAGAAACACATTTGTGTTCGTTTGTGTATGTGTCTATGTGTCTGTATGTTTTAACGCATTGAACAACATGCCTTGCAGTGTTCATGATAGGGGCATTCAGTCACTTTTGATTAAATTTCTTGAATAGTAATATTATTAGTTAAACATCTAATAGTTCATCGTCGATACAGACAGAGAACCACTCGTGTACGTGTATGTGCGGGGGAAGTCATTTCTTACGCTGAGTAATGTTTCGGAAGTGTATAAAATAGAGTAAGAAAAACCAAAATCCGCTGCTTTACATGCGAAAGCCCTCAAGATTTTTACACTATAGCAAGCTCTATACATCTCATTGTTAATCATCGGTTAGAAATGCAGTGACCCAGCGATTGGTGTCTCAGAATACTGTAACTGACAACGACATTGTTCGCATCTTGTGGTATAAAATAAAAATAATTATATAGATTAATATCTATAACCGCCATTCCACAAGACACATAAACGAAAACTGAACAACGCATGAACGAATTTCAGATGTTGTATTTCAACTGAATTAGTCTTAAGGTAGATTAGCATTTCCGGACTATTAATCCGCAGTCGCTTATGTCATTGTTCTACATTATGTCTAAATTTGTTCATTCTTGGTCATATTCTGGTGTCCTATTCTTCCATATCAACATATCTCTAGGCTATGTATTAAGCCAGATGGACAATTAATAGGATATTTAAATTCATATGAGCAGCCATATTTTGCTTGGATTTTGCTCTGAGCATACTAATTTGATTTTCAACTCTGTACATAACGTCTTTTATTTGCCAAACTTTCTGCCGTAGTTCCTCGTCTATAACGGTAACTTCATTCCAAATCTCTATATAATTTATCTTATCACACCCTGCATGTTCTTCAAATCCTGTCTTTGATATTTTTTCGATTTTATCCTTTTGGTAATGTTCTATAATGATCTTTGGTTGGTTGTTCCGTTCCCTCTTTTCAACAGGTACTAAAATTCCATGTATTGTAATTATCATCCTTTAAATCAGGCTGTTCTTGGATAGGATTTATTCTTCTAAAGTACCAATACTATAAAGTGTAGTGGTGTTACATTATCCAAAGCGACTTTGCAATTTCCCGTAATTCATTCCAAAGGATAATCCATCCGCTTTTCACATTGTTCTTCGTCGATGCCATTGTAGTTGTATGAAAGACCAACAATACTATTTTCTTTTAAGAGGTAATGACCAGTTAATATAAGGATATATCCTGAAGCGAATCGACCAAACTAGGTTTAATTTTTTTTAATAGAATATCTAAAGAAAAAAAGACAACCAATGTGAGGCTAAAAAATATATTTATATTTCGCTGTGTAAATCATATTTGAAATATATGTCGTAGAGATATCAGCTATTTTCCTCATACTTTACAAGATCGTTGACGATGATTAAGCGCCGACCGTAATTTCTCAGATAAAAGGCTTCCAAACCAATTATTTGTAGGTAGTTTATATTACCTAAAGGAGATATATTTTGCTTTCATACCTTCCTTTTGTTTTTATGTATCATCTAACATATTACGATCGATATAATCGTTTTCGAGGACTTTGTTTTGTATACTATTTAAAAACCAGCATTAAACACCCAGAATAACGGCAGATAATTTCAAGGTTCTAAAAACTTCAATAATTTTACGTTATGTGGTAAAATATCTGATCCTCGTTTGAAGAGAAGGAACAACTCTGAATATTTTTTGAACCAGTGGGCCTCATTAACATAGCCGAGTCCACTGAAGCCTGGTTGATCAGTTGAAAAACATTAATATCTACAAACAGGAAACTTGCCACTGGTACTTTTTGACTAATATACTTTACATAATTGAAAAACTTTTCGAGTCAAGAGAAATAACTTGAATGGATCAATGACAGATAATCTATGTTTTGCTGCACGCAAGAAAAAATCCTAATTGAAGTTTCCTTCATACTTCTAAGCGGTATGTAGAACTTTAGAGGTGTGTGTGGACGACTCTCAAAAAAAAGGGGGAGATAATTCAAAGAAATATTCGAATACTAATTCGTATGCTTTTAGAAATGGCTGTCATGTTTGCCAGTCAAGGTTAACGCTTACTCAACTTTACAAGATATTTATGTTAGTAACTAAAGTTCCGTAAGCGTTATATATTTATACTCTTTTACTTGTTTCAGTCATTTGACTGCGGCCATGCTGGAGCACCGCCTTTAGTCGAGCAAATCGACCCCGGAACTTATTCTTTGTAAGCCCAGTACTTATTCTATCGGTCTCTTTTGTCGAACCGCTAAGTTACGGTGACGTAAACACACCAGCATCGGTTGTCAAGCAATGCTAGGGGGACAAACACAGACACACATACATATATATATATATATATATACATATATACGACGGGCTTCTTTCAGTTTCCGTCTACCAAATCCACTCACAAGGCTTTGGTCGGCCCGAGGCTATAGTAGAAGACACTTGCCCAAGATGCCACGCAGTGGGACTGAACCCGGAACCATGTGGTTGGTAAGCAAGCTACTTACCACACAGCCACTCCTGCGCCTATATATATATATATATATATATATATATATATATAATATATATATATATATATATATATATATATATATATATTATATATATATATATATATATATATATATATATCTGTAACTTGTAACTTTTTCTGCATTGTCCTCTCTGTAATCGTTTGTTTAAGGAGCTTATGTTAGTAGAACATCGTTGTTGTCACTTTTGTTGGTGATGATGCTGTTTAACCCCCATTATACATCTATTCTGCTAAGTGGAGGCGCAATGGCCCAGTGGTTAGGGCAGCGGACTCGCGGTCATAGGATCGTGGTTTCGATTCCCAGACCGGGCGTTGTGAGTGTTTATTGAGCGAAAACACCTAAAGCTCCACGAGGCTCCGGCAGGGGATGGTGGTGATCCCTGCTGTACTCTTTCACCACAACTTTCTCTCACTCTTACGTCCTGTTTCTGTTGTACCTGTATTTCAAAGGGCCGGCCTTGTCACTCTCTGTGTCACGCTGAATATCCCCCGAGAATTACGTTAAGGGTACACGTGCCTGTGGAGTGCTCAGCCACTTACACGTTAATTTCACGAGCAGGCTGTTCCGTTGATTCGGATCAACCGGTACCCTCGTCGTCGTAACCGACGGAGTGCTTCCTACATCTATTCTGGACAAGTTGATTATGATGAAAGATGTTGTATACGTTATCATTCACTGTTTGGGGTTTCTGATACAATAAAAATCGAACAGTATCATCCAGTGAATCCTTCGCTTTTAAGACATTTGCATATAAAAAGAAAACTTCTGTTTCCTTAACTTTAAACAGATGGAGTGATCACTATGCTGGTCTCCAAGTTGACCCCTATAAGCTTGTTATTTCACTAGGATGGCAAACCATCACTCCATGTCTAAAGAAGCATCAAATCTCTTCTGTAAAATCACGTTTTTTTTTACATGTTTATAGTAATGTAACAATTCTAGTACCTTATTAGGTAATTTAACTAATAAAAATATTCCTTGGCGCTTCTGAACGAGATTGCTGTATTCTGTCCCATATTTTTCATCGGGAATATAGTTCCATCGGGAACTATGAAACTCGGTTCAACCAAACACCGAACAAACAGCACCAGATTGATATAACAGAAACACCCACATCAAGAATAATAATGATATTATCTGGTGTTGGATGCTTTAATCAAGAACGTAATATAGTCTTCATTATTAGCGCGCTTGTGCAACAAAAAGTTGGGTCTTTTACTTCACTCGTTCTGTAATGTGGCTGATAATTAAATTCTGAATTCTGTTAATTCATTTTTGGACTTCCATTAACTGCATTTAAAAGCTTCTAATCTGAAATCACTTGTTTTCTTTTTTTCCCCATCAAAATGTGAGCGGGATGCTCGAGTGAGAAGTGTAAACCACCTCTACTAATCGATGCATCATGATCTAATTCACAAGCTTATTTACGACGCTGCTATACCAATTTGCTCAATAAATCAAAGAATTAGGCAGAATTAATAGGGAAAATGATTTGACAAATTCTAACTTGGAAGCCATAAATTATTTCCTGTTGAAAACAGCAATTACATCACAAAGTTGGATAACTGGAATTCGAACTCAGCTCCCATCACTATATTAAAATGGCTAATCTACATATAGCTTTGCTATTCAATGAGTTTAGTGCTTTCAGACATAGAAATTATGTACTTAATGGTTTCCATAGGAGCATTAACAAAGTATATGAAGATAATTTGTTGCACGTGGATCGAAGCTGGATTATCCTCCTACCGCCACTGCATCATATTTAACATATTTATATTTAACCAATGCCAATATGAGAATAACGCAAAGCTTCCACAATCCTATTGATATCGGGATGTCAAAAATAACTTTCTAATGCCCATTCATAATATTCTAAAAACATTACAGGAACAGGCGATGCGCTTTAACGTGTTATTTTTGTCTGATTAAAAAAAAAAATCTCAGGTATTTTTACTCGCTAGCCTTGCCGACAACTGCACACAATCCTTTTATCATAGTTTTCGATTTATTGACCAATTAAAAAAAAATCTTAACATTCAATATTCCTGTAATAGCCTTGAACATTTGAGTTATATTCCTCCACTGAGAATAACTGAAATAGTAATTTTGAATTTTTCACTCCCATGTTATGGCCGACTGGCTGTTATGAAATTAATTGAAGCGAATTTAGCTTGATGTTGCTTCAATCGTGAATTCAGTAGTAAATTTAATGCTGCTAGCTTTGAAAAATGGGACATTACGTTTCAGGAATATAATAAGTTCATCAAAATCTTTCGCTAATTTCTAAAGCATTACAGCTTGTTGAAATCAACCTTGGTTCAAAAAATTGTTCTCTCAATTCAATCTCTTTCTCTCTATATTTCTGTTTATCTAACCTTTTCCTTGTCTTTCATAAATTCCTTCTTTTTTATTCTTTTTATCTTTTGTTTCTTCCTCTCTGAAAATTATAATTTCTCTTTTCGCTTTTTACGGTTTAATAACGAATATCTAAAACGTTTTTCTCTTTCTATTATCTTATAATTGATTACTCCCACCAATGTTTTTGCTATAATGTTGGAAAACAAATTTATTAAATTATGTTTTGTTTTATACTTGTATACTATTTCCATTGAATTGAAATGATGTATTATATATTATGAAAATTATCGAGGAAAATATGCATAAATTTAACATAGACAAAAGCTAGCATCTGACAGGCATAAAAGGATCATATATTGTAAAAATAGATTTAAAGGAAAGAGTGGGGAGCAATAAATGAAGAACCTAACAAAAATTAACAACAAAGGAACGTATATTAACACTCTCCTTTAATAATTGCTAATCAGGATTTGGGTATAGAACATTTTAGGTTCAAGTAGCACATATTTACCATTTTCTTTGGAAATGAATGAAGATAAAAATATCGGGGAAAAGAAAGGGGTAAACACTTCATGCAAAATATATTTTCGTGAATAAACCAATTTAGTTTTAATAGCATCCTTGATAGGAGCCTTTCAATTTCATTCCTTTCATTATGTTCAGTAAGTATCGATGAGGTGAACACTTTTGAAGCTACAGATTTAAGCACGGACTTGTTGCGTTGTGTTATTGAAATATATAAATAATAAGTTAACAACAAACTATTCAATTCAGTTTCTTTGATTTTTAAAAGGAAATTTTAAAAAAATAAAAAAATAAAAAATTTAATTTTTAATGTTATAACAGAATAAGGATCTGGGCGTTCAGATAACGCTAAAGTGTAGGTCAGGAGTGCTAACATCTTGAAACAAAGAAACAAAGGCCGGATACAAAACATGGTCACATGGTATGTTTGGATCAGTTATAATCACTTACCGACTGAACGTTACAATAAGATTGTGAAAGTAGTTGTCTATGTATTATACATAATGTATACACAACATTGGCAGGCAGGTGGCTGCTTGTTTTTGTCACCGACCGATATATATTGTGTTTATAAACACAGCAGGTCCATATATTATCATATCCCGGACATCAACCACAGTAGCTTGCCTGTCATTTGTGTGTATACTTTAAGAATAACACATAGATTAATATTTTAAGTTAGTACTGCTTCTGTTGGGTGTTTGTTTTACTTTTACAAACTGTCAATCAAGAACTAATATTTTCGTAATATTTTTGTAGTGAAAGGGAAGAATTTGCGCTGAATCCCCACTGTGACTGACAAAGTATTATATATTTATGTTTGCAGGATTTTTTCTGGCTCTTTCCTTTCTCTGTTCAAATACCACCGTGGTCGACTTTATATTTCGATAGAATATGTTACTAATCACGTCCTTTGATTCTATCAGCCTGTTGCTCACCATCCGCCCTCAAATCTGATATTTTGCATTTGTTAGGAATGATTCTTCCAGTATTGTCCATCTAAGAATTTATTTGGAGCCAAACAAGTAGAAATTGGTCAGAGATGCTGACGAGAAAATGACGTTTTGCGAGCAGGAACTTCGTTAGAATGTAGATGGAATGATATAATCTCGTAAAAGATATGACAAGGGAATGAAGAGTATATCTGGCAGAAGTGGAAAGCTATTTAATCAGAAATTTGCATATTCAGATTCAACATGGCAGGCTTCTCCTAGGCTTTTATTGGAAGTTAACTGTTACAGAAACATGAGAAGGCGGCGAGCTGGCAGAAACGTTAGCACACAGGGCGAAATGCGTAGCCGTATTTCGTCTGCCGTTACGTTCTGAGTTCAAATTCCGCCGAGGTCGACTTTGCCTTTCATCCTTTCGTGGCCGATAAATTAAGTAGCAGTTACGCACTGGGATCGATGTAATCGACTTAATCTGTTTGTCTGTCCTTGTTTGTCCCCTCTGTGTATAGCCCCTTGTAGGTAGTAAAGAAATAAGAAACATGACTTGCAATCATAAGTAAAGGAGGTTCAAGCATAGGTGTGTTAGGTAATTAGTTACATACCCTTAAATAAGGGTAACGATTTGTAGCAAGGCCTTGGTAATTATATTTGCCACCTATGATCGATTATTCCTTCCCCCCTTATCCTATAAATATCAAATCGCATATATTTGTAAGCTTGACCTCTTTTATCAAGCTGAAAATAGTGAGGCATAAATGTGTCAATTCGTGGCTATTAACGATACTAAGATCTATACATCTCAACATGTAACTGACCTTTTATTCACTATTTTCACCATAGCTGTGTCTACTATTGCTGTGATCGTTTTCTTCAGCCACAGCTCAGTCCTGACTGAGCAGTCATATATGATCAAAACGTATTCCAATTGTGACTAATCTTTCTTTTATTTCGGTCGGTGCACTTTCGGTATCATATTATCCATTTTTAAGACAGAATGATGTGATATGAAAATATTTAGCGATTATTTGTAGTAGTTTGAACAATTGCATAGAAACTCCCTTTTTGTTTTCCATTTGCTTAAATTTGGCACAAATTAGCCTCCATGAGACAGGTATTTATTTATGCATAACGTTCACCGGAAACGACTTGTCACAAACCTTTCCCTCCCATTTAAAACTGTTATACGTAATTACACTTTACACTTTTGGTTGTTTGGATAATTTTGTAGTAAAGCAACGGATGCTTTTGTAAATAATCTATTGTATAAACGCCTTTGTGAAATATTTATCAAGCTACATTATACCTTTGTTACAGCATGCTAAGAAGGTTACTGAATAGTCATCAATCATTCCTATCTTTGAACATGGTGCTTAGTGCTAAACAATGCTATCGGTTTTTACCCCACTCGCCATTTTATAAACGAAAATACTCTTTTCATATTTCCTATTACTACTAAAGCAATTCATTTTCAAATTCTTCCTTCATTAATTTCTCACTTAGTTTCCACTGAAACACCAGGTGCAGAATTTATTTACCTTAAAAACAATATATTGGCATGAAACACAATTACCTTAAATTGTAAATACTTTCTGTTCAACTTATTAATCATTTAAATAAATATTCTATTGAAAGATGGAAAATATTCAGATATTTTCCAAAATAAATAACATCAAAGCAGGGAGTCAGTGCAAACAATTTCAGTTTAGTTCCATACATCTATGTCCTAAAACCGTTTAGGTTTGAGGAAACACTACCAATATCATATTTGTGGAAACTTCATCATGTGTACCTCAATCTTGACCCTTGAATCAGTAGCAGCTTTCGAAAACATTCATCATCAACCTTGCACGATTTCTCAAGTCACTTATAATTGTTAGCAATTTAGTGATAAATATTGTTTTCAGATGGGTTAGTAAATTTACACTAATGGAGTCTGTACATTCGATTTGCAATGCATAGTTTTCCATGAATTCTACAAGTAGAAAATTTCCTATGCAAATTATTTCAAGTTTAATTATTTTACAAGGTAAATTAATCTTCGAACATTGTATTCGGAACTTAATATAACTGGCAATTTATTCTACATTGTTTGAAATAAATATCAGGCTGCCCACTTTATAACGTCGATGCTTCTATATTCGCAATCTCTTTACAATTTGTCGGTGTTTAAATCTAATTTATTATTAAATTTTCTCATTAACGTTTTGCTATTGGTGGAAGTGCAGTATTTGCTCCAAATATTATTATTATTAACTAGATAAACATCAAAATTTACTGAAAAGGAAAACACCGAGCGGATATTGCTATATTTAGACTCTTATTAAAACGTATACATGTAAAAAAACAAAAACAAAAACAAATCGTATCTCTCTTTTATACCTGGATGTTGGCTAATAGAAAATAAAATTATTAGAATATTTATTTCATAAATTCACTCTTTTGTTTGTTTGTTGGGTATTGATTCATCAAAATTATATTGGCATTGCAGATATCCTTTGAAATTCACTGATTTTTGAAAGAGTGTTTCGTGCTTACATGCGATAGATATGTCTCTTAATATTGATGGAATATTCAAATATGGAAACAAACGTACCTGGTTTGCTTTGTGTGATAGTTTAGTTGGTGCTTCCATAATCTTCAGTGAGCGGAACAAGATTTAATTAATTAAAATTAAATTGAGGTTAGGAGTGACAAAAAATAGAATATACACAAGAAATATTCATCTTAGTATTGAATGTCAAGAAAAGTAAAGGAGAGAACTCTCAAGTTAGCATTATTTGAATCAAAGAAGCTTCAAAGACGGGTGGATGAGAAGAGAATGTGAGATGCAGGATCGGCAAGGCCTGTTGTGCCTTTAACACTCTTCTAACTGTCTGGAACTCCAAAGCCGTATCCCTCAAAACAAGCTTCATATCTTCAGTTCCAACGTCGAGGCCGTTCTTCTCTGCCGGTCAACAACTTGGAAGCTCACCAAAGTCATAAAGAGTAAGCTACAGAACTACATCAGCAATGGATGCGCTGCATCTTTGAGATCTGGAGGTTGGAAAAATATTTTCAAACAGAAGTCTATGGGATAGAATGAGTCAAAGTCCCATCAATCAAGGAAATCTGGAAAGGAAAGGAAATGGGGCTGGGTTGGTCCAAACCTAAGATCTCTAAGCAGGATTGCAAAACGCACGTTAGACTGGCAACTTGAAGGAAGAGAAAAATTGAACGACCTAAGAAGACCTGGAAATAATATGTGGACGATGAAAGGAAAGCAATCGGCTCTTCTTGGTCTGAAAACAAGGAGAAAGCCCCAAATCTCCTCCACTGGCATGAAATGGTGGCGACCCTATATTCAATACATAGTAATGAAGACTGAACAAAAAAAAAGTATTAAGTGGTGAGCTGCCACTTAACGCTTACCGAGATTTCTTCCAAATTTTAAAACTTCCAAATCTTAAATACTACTGAGCTGAGGTCCTTTTTTCCTGTTATATTTTCGGATTGACAAAATAAACAACCAGTCTTGTACGGGAAACGAAGGAATTAATTAAAACCTCACTTCAAAATTACTAGCCTTATGACTAAATCAGAAATTATAATACTCTATAACATCATACTAATAACTAATACTCTATAACACCATACATACATTAACACATATACATTTTAATATATGTTTATACCTCTCTCTCTCTGTATATATATATATAAGTATAAATGTTTATATATATGACTCTATGTATATAAATGTATGTACATGTAAACGTAAGTATCTATGTGTACTGGTATATAGCATCTTAATATATGTATATAGTATAAAGATATATCACTAGGAACAGTTTATATTTCATAAAACGTGAATCAGTTCAAAATAAAAGTGAAACAAAAATTAGCATATTCCGTTATAGTGAATTAAAATGAAAAGAGATTTGCTTCTTGCATTAGTCTCTGGGGTGATTGGCGTAATTTTATGTAACCTATTGAACAAGACACCCTTTGGCTAACACCAATTCAAAATGTGTCTTCAATTCGTCCACTTGAAACTTTAGAATATTCATTATTATAACCCAACCGTTGTAAATTGTACACTAACAAATAATAATGAATAAATAAATAAATTAATAAATAAATGAAGTTTTGCAGCCATTCAAGTTGTTCAGGTTTGCTTAGATTTCATTCCATTTTCTCCCTCTTTGATAAATGGTTCTTGTAATTATAAAATTTCGACTCATCTCTAAAATTTTTTTGCTAGATTTAAAATGTTTCATCTGAGTATTTTTTACTCCCTTGTTTTGTTTTTTTAGTTGCCATCGTGTCAAAGTCATGGAAAAAAAGATGAAATGGAATATTTTATTTTATTTTATTTTTATTCATTTATTTATTTTTTCTTTCATCGAATTTATGTTTAGAATTATCTGTTTCCTTTTATACGAAAATTATGCGTGAAAAAATTATTTCCTTTAGTCATCCTCATACCTTGTACCAATGAAGAAGCTTCTGTTGTGCTCTATCAATTTGCTAGAAATAACAACGAAATTTCTACTCAAACCACACACCAGATTGAACAAAAATCGTTCATATCAGGAAATACATACACAAAAATGTACGAGATGGTCATGTCAAAAATACCTTTGATCTAGATCAGGTCTGCTTGGTCAAAATTGACTGCGTTAAAGAACACCAATATTGCACTGAAATGTTACCAAGTGACTGGAACAAATAGACACATCGTGCATAATCATATTACATTATTAATAATTTAATAATAATAATAAAAAACATCGTGTTGCTAGAATCGTTAAAGCGTCGTTATTTGTTCAGGTTGTGTAAGTTCTCATTTCAAATTTCTCCGAGGTGAACTTTGCCATACCATAGCCCTATTCCTGCTGTTCATGAAATAAAGTATCGGTCAAGTACTGAAACCGATTAGATGGACTTATCCACCATCTCCTCCAAAAATATTTGGTCTTGTACCAAAGTCAGAAATAATTAAAACCGACATTTTCGTTCTGTCACAATGCAAATTAAACATATATGTTGCGCTGTCGCTGCATGGTTACCATAACTGAAGTTAACTAAGTACATTGAACATCTATAAAAAAAGCGTGTCGTATTCATATTACTTCATTGAGAACCGAGTAATGAGAGGTCGGTTGGTCTTTGTATCCTATTCCTTAATGTTTCCGGCGAAATTATGTTTGTATCCATCATTAGGAAACATTTTATTAGACTGGTCACACACAATATTAAACAATATTCCAAATTGTTTCAACCAGGAACTACAAAGGGAGAAATTTCAATATGGAATGGCATATAGCATGGCCTATGAGCGTCTTATTGGCAAAATGTACTCCTATGCAAAATTCGGAACATGCACATAATGAATATATAATGTATGTGTGTGTGTGTGGGGACACCATATATATATATATATATATATATATATATATATATATATATATATATATATATACACACATTGTACGTACAATGTATGTGCTATATATAAATTATTGAATGACGATGGAATTGTGAATTTCTGTTCTTCTGTCATTCCAAAATTTGTATTACACTCTATACTCAACGTATATTAAATTCTAAAACATGTTATTAGTGCAACTATGCCTAAGCGAAATCATATCATTATATACACATGCATACATACATACACTCGTGCATCGATCCGTACAAACATACATACATACATACATACATATATACATGATTTTATATATATGTGTGTGTGTGTGTGTGTGTGTGTATGTGTGTGTGTATGTATATATATATGCACACACACACATATCTGTGTGTGTAAATATATATAAATATATATATATTTATGCATAAGTGTGCATATAAAATGGTATGTCTATGTGTGTGTGTATGTGTAGAATAATATACCAGTTGAATAAAGTTAAAACGTGGTCTCGTTTTCATGTTTAATTATTATAATATTTCAAAAAATTATTAGTTTGTTTACAATGTTGAAATGTGTTAAACATTAAAAAATATTTCGTAATGTTCATAAAGTTCAATTAGCGTTTCCATACTTTCGTACTAATCGTCAGATTTCCAAATGTATTTAACTAACAGTTGAGTTCTTGACAATTGTAGTAAAGTGACTGACTTCTTTCTTTTCGCACATCTTAGAAGGCTCCAACTAGATAATTTAACCAATTATCTTGCAGTTTACACGTAATGGTTTTATGATTGAGCAAACTCAGTTGGTTTCGATCGTTTTTCTTTCACATGGTGGGAGTCTTCTGTAATTTATTTATACTTACGTTACTTTTACTTGTTTCAGTCATTTGACTGCGGCCATGCTGGAGCACCGCCTTTAGCCGAGCAAATCGACCCCGAGACTTATTCTTTGTAAGCCCAGTACTTATTCTATCGGTCTATTTTGCCGAACCGCTAAGTGGTACGGGGTCGTAAACACACCAGCATCGGTTGTCAAGCAATGCTAGGGGGACAAATACAGACACACAAACACACACACATGCATATATATATATATATATATATATATATATACATACATACGACAGGCCTCTTTCAGTTTCCGTCTACCAAATCCACTCACAAGGCTTTGGTCGGCCCGAGGCTATAGTAGAAGACATTTGCCCAAGATGCCACGCAGTGGGACTGAACCCGGAACCATGTAGTTCATAAGCAAGCTACTTACCACACAGCCACTCCTGCGACTATATTTATATGTTAAAGATATTTTTTTTAATCCACATCATTAACTGGTCGTTATATTATTATTAATGTTGAATTGGCTGAGCATTCCGTAGACACGAGCAATCCGTAGACACATCTACATTTAACGTAATTCTTGAAAATGAGGAAGACAATGTGAGCGGCAAAGACATAAAATCCACCTGACAGTCTTTGGTGAAGTTTTCGTCTTCTCTACTACATTCGCCAGTTATTACTCCACAAGAAGATATAAGGAATGTCACTTGCTCAAGATGATACACAATGGGGTCGAACACGTAATCTTGTCGCCGCTAAACACAATTCGTAGCCATTATCCCTTACTACACCTACATATAAGATAAGGCCATTTACCTCTTTATAAGTAACACAGCATCATAGGGAAGCTGCATTAGAAGCTAAGATGCTGCAGCGATGAGTTCGGGAGTTATTAACTTGGGTTGCCATTGACGAAAGTTCTCGTTTATTATTTCC
>NC_043006.1:12435223-12447723 GCF_006345805.1 Octopus sinensis | reverse complement strand
GAAATTTTTACATCACCAGCATTTAGGGATTCACTGTCACTGTTCAGAGTTAGTGTGTGGTTCTTATTATTATTATTATTATTATTATTATTATTATTATTATTATTATTATTATTATCATTATTATTATTATTATTATTATTATTATTATTATTATTATTATTTTTGTTGTTGTCATGAAATTCAAAGCTGTGAGCTAGCAAAATTGTTTCCACGCTACACAAAATGCTTAGCAGTATTTTGCCCAAATGTAGTATTTCTGGGTTCAAATGCCGTCAAGATCAGCTTTGCTTTTCATCTTCTTGGGGTCGATAAAATAAGTACCATAGAGCACTGTGTGTGTGTGTGTGTGTCTGTTGTTTATTGATTTCTATTTGACTTGGCACCCAGAGGCACTATATTTTAACAGAAGCAGACAGGAGCAGGTTGTGGTAATATTTAGTCAATTAATTCCCATTCAGAGTTGAACCCATACAGTGGTTACGACCTTTGAATTTTAAATCCTGCATGACCCATCACAGCATTCTAAATTGCTGGCCTTGTGCCAAAATTTGTAATCAATATTTCTTATGCTACTTCAGGCTGCGAGCTGGCAGAATTGTTAGCACGCCGGGCGAAATACTTAGCAGTATTTCGTCTGCCGCTACGTTCTGAGTTCAAATTCCGCCGAGGTCGGCTTTGCTTTTCATCCTTTCGGGGTCGATAAATGAAATACCAGTTACGCATTGGGGATCTATGTAATCTACTTCATCCCTTTGTTTGTCCTTGTTTGTCCCCTCTATGTTTAGCCCTTTGTGGGTAGTAAAGAAATAGGTATTTCGTCTGCCGCTACGTTCTGATTTCAAATTCCGCCGAATCAAGTTTGCCTTTCATCCTTTCGGGGCCGATTGAATAAGTACCAGTTACGCACTGGGGTCGATATAATCGACTTAATCCGTTTGTCTGTCCTTGTTTGTCCTCTCTCTGTTTAGCCCCTTGTGGGTAGTAAAGAAATAGGTATTTCGTCTGCCGCTACGTTCTGATTTCAAATTCCGCCGAGGTTAACTTTGCCTTTCATCCTTTCGGGGTCGATTAAATAAGTACCAGTTACGCACTGGAGTCGATATAATCAACTTAATCCGTTTGTCTGGCCTTGTTTGTCCTCTCTGTGTTTAGCCCCTTGTGGGTAGTAAAGAAATAGATATTTCGTCTGCCGCTACGTTCTGATTTCAAATTCCGCCGAGGTCGACTTTGCCTTTCATCCTCTCGGGGTCGATTAAATAAGTACCAGTTACGCACTGGGGTCGATATAATCGACTTAATCCGTTTGTCTGTCCTTGTTTGTCCTCTCTGTGTTTAGCCCCTTGTGGGTAGTAAAGAAATGGGTATTTCGTCTGCCGCTACGTTCTGATTTCAAATTCCGCCGAGGTCGAATTTGCCTTTCATCCTTTCGAAGTTGATAAAATTAGCACAAGGTGAGCGCTAGGGTTGATGTCATCAACTTGCCCCCTCCCTCAAAATTTCACGCTTTGTGCCTATCGTAGAAAGGATAATTAAATTCAGCCTTCCTTTCGCAATAAAATAACAACTTCAAACATCTAGTAAACCATCACAGATTTAGGAGTGAGATTTTACCGACTATAATGGTCATTGCAACTTAATTGGTATTAGTTTTGTCGATCACTGAGGAATGAAAGCAAATATACTCACAGTCGGATAAGCGGGATAAATAACTGTACAGCTGATTTATATATATAAGAGAACACTATTTAATCATGTAATCAGTCGATTGATGAAGCTAAAGTCAAATATATATGATTGCAGCGTGATAGTGTCGTTAAGATTGTTAAGGCGTTTGGCAAAGTAACTTTGAGTTATTCCTTCCAGCTCCCTGAGCGTCGGGTTCAGCATAAGCTGAAATGAAGCCTACCTCTTTCTAAGTCCATAAATAAAGTACCAGTTCTTCTTCTTCTTCTTCTTCTTCTTCTTCTTCTTCTTCTTCTTCTTCTTCTTCTTCTTCTCCTCTTCCTCTTCCTCTTCCTCTTCCTCTTCCTCTTCTTCTTCTCCTTCTTCTCCTCCTCCTTCTTCTTCTTCTTCTTCTTCTTCTCCTTCTTCCTCTCCTCCTCCTTCTTCCTCTCCTCCTCCTTCTTCTCCTTCCTCTTCCTCTTCTTCTTCTTCTTCTTCTTCCTTTTCCTCTTCCACTTCTACTTCTTCCTTTTCTCCTTATTCCCCTTCTTCTCCTTCTTCTCCTCCTCCTTCTTCTTCTTCTTCTTCTTCTTCTCCTTCTTCCTCTCCTCCTCCTTCTTCCTCTCCTCCTCCTTCTTCTCCTTCCTCTTCCTCTTCTTCTTCTTCTTCTTCTTCCGCTTCTTCTTCTTCTCTTCCTCTTCTTCTTCTTCTTCTTCTTCTTCTTCCTCTTCTTCTTCTTCTTCTTCTTCCTCTTCCCCTTCCCGTTACTCTTCCTCTTCCCCTTCCCCTTCCCCTTCCCCTTCCTCTTCCCCTTCCTCTTCCTCTTCTTTTTCTTCCTTTTCTTCTTTTTCTTCTTCCTCTTACTCATTCTCTCCCTCTCACTCGTTCTCACACATAAACACTCTCCGCCCCCTCTCTCTCTTTCTCTCTCGTTCGCTCACTCTATAAAAGAAATCGGTTGTTACCAGACCTGGAGAAATCAGAACTGTACTAACAATTAAACCACCTAATGTATAACTAATGCATACCTAATGCAATGGTGTCGCTAACTCCAAAATCTTCTATAGTCGCTTCAAAAATTTTTAGCCATCTACCCCTATTCAGTATGAGAATTTGTCTCATTATATCATACCATAAAATAAGTTCTGCTGTAGCACTTGGGTAGTCAATGCAGTTAACTATTACTTCCCATTACGAATCTCTTTAGGTAAATTTATATCATCCTTATGACACCTGGATTTAATTGAAAACAACTATTGTTTTTTAGTCATTAAATAACCCTGATCGAAAATACATAAGATCAGAGACATTTCGGCCTTAAGCATCGAGCTGGCAGAATCGTTAAGCACACCGGGCGAAATGCTTAGCGGGATTTCGTCTGTCGCTAATGTTTTGAGTTCAAATTCCAGCTAGGTCGACTTTGCCTTTCATCCTTTCGGGGTCGATAAAGTAAGTACCAGTTACGCACTGGGCTTGATATAATCGACTTAATCCGTTTGTCTGTCCTTGATTGTCCTCTCTGTGTTTAGCCCCTTGTGGGTAGTAAAGAAATAGGTATTTCGTCTCTCGCTAATGTTTTGAGTTCAAATTCCGCCGAGGTCGACTTTGTCTTTCATCCTTTCGGGGTCGATAAATTAAGCACCAGTTTCGCACTGGAGTCGATCTAATCGACTAGCCCCCTCCCCCAAAATTTCGGGCCTTGTGCCTAGAGTAGAAAACATATTAAGAATTAAGACCACATCGTCTAGTTTGATTAAATTCAGAACGATAGACATGTAAATTTGCAGTAATTTTGCTTACAGTTTCTACCAGATTAAGTGAATGCACACAGATCTCAGCGCTGAATTGTGGTACACAGCAGTATAGTTTGCAAGCATATTGGTGTTACTAGGAATCAGAGTTCGATTCCACTGCTCAGCACCTCGGCCTGACGGTTTTTACTCTTATCTCAAATCTACAAAAGTCATATAATCGATATTGCACAGAAGTCATGCAGAAGCTACAGCTGGGCTGTTAATAACTGAGTCATTCAGTATAATCCCCGCCACATTTAATAGCATTGACATTAGCACAGTTAATTGTGTTACGAAACAATAGAACGCACGGTTGAATACCCTGAGGTGTTTACTTTCATCCTTCCTTATGATGTCTGACGTTCTGGTCATTTAGTCTTTTATCTTTTATTTGTTCCACTCAGAAATTTTAGTCGAATGTCGAATGAATGATTCCAGTACTTATTTTTGTTAAACTTGGTATTTATTCTATCGGTCTCTTTAGCCGAACTGCTATGTTACGGGGGACGTAAACACACCAACGCCGGTTTTCAAGCAGTAGTGGCGGCCAGCTGGCAGAAACGTTAGCACACCGGGCGAAAAATGCATTGCGGTATTTCGTCTGCCGCTATGTTCTGAGTTCAAATTCCACCGAGGTCGACTTTGCCTTTTTATTCTTTCGGGGTCGATTAAATAAGTACCAGTTACGCACTGGGGTCGATATAATCGACTTAATCCGTTTGTCTGTCCTTGTTTGTCCTTTCTGTGTTTAGCCCCTTGTGGGTAGTAAAGAAATAGGTGGAGTGGGGGAGAAACGCAGACATGAAGACACACACACATATACACATCTATATGACGGGCTTCATTTAGTTTCCATCGCCTAAATCCATCCACAGGTCCATAGTTTCTTTGTACTCTTATACTAGTCTCGTTGGCCGTCCAGTTACTGGATGTTGCAATTCAATTTGTTGACTAACCCAAGTACTAAAGCGAAAGTCTTGGATACTTTGCAGGTTTTAGTTACCTCACTCGAAGTTTTAATTACAAACGCCATTACTGATGTGGGTCAATAAGACAGATTAGCTCAGATTTAGTAAATTCCATATAGATATATTCAAAGTGTTGTGACTTATTGTTGGAAGTAGCAGAAACCTTGTATGTGTATGTTTTCTTAACTTTATATCTTTAAATGTGGAGGCGCAATGGCCCAGTGGTTAAGGCAGTGGACTCGCGGTCGTAGGATCGCGGTTTTGATTCCCAGACCGAGCGTTGTGAGTGTTTATTGAGCGAAAACACCTAAAACCTCCACGACGCTCCGACAGGGGATGGTGGTGATCCTTGCTGTACTCTTTCACCACAACTTTCTCTCACTCTTACTTCCTGTTTCTGTTGTACCTGTATTTCAAAGGGCCGGCCTTGTCACTCTCTGTGTCACGCTGAATATCCCTGAGAACTGCGTTAAGGGAACACGTGTCTGTGGAGTGCTCAGCCACTTACACGTTAATTTCACGAGCAGGCTGTTCCGTTGATCGGATCAACCGGAACCCTCGTCGTCGTAACCGACGGAGTGCTTTCATCCATCCATCTTTACAATGATGAAGACATGCCTTTCTGCCTGAACAATTCTGAGAATCCCAAGCTAATATACCCTAAAATATTGCAGGTATTGGAGGGACAATATTTTACATCGAGTACATATGTGTTGCAATGTGTTTAATAACAAAAGTGCGAATAATATCTCGAAGATAAACAAGTAAAGAGAATTATATCACAAAACTAGCAGTATCGCCCGGCGTTGCTCGGGTTTGTAAGGGAAATAACTATATAAGCATTTTTAGAGATGTAAAGTATAATAGCCATCTCAATATGGCTAACCACAAAGGGGGCGGGGTGTTACTGTAGATTTTTACGTTCTGAGATTAAATAATAAATTCTTAGAGAGTTACTTCCCTTATATATGCCAAAAATGCATTAAAAATGGGAAAAATTGATGGTAATTTTTTTTTTAAATCGTAGACTCATCGTAGACGCGCGCTAATACCCAGAAGGGCTCGATATGAATCACGACTATAAGATACCCGGTTTTGGTTTAACTGCACCGCAAAATGTGGGAGTAGTTAGGAATCTAAATTGTAGGAGACAGACTGCACACAACCTCACTTTTATATATAAAGATATACAAATTTATCTCAATGTGACTTAAATTCATCAGCGCAGATATCCAGCGTCTATGATGTCCTGTTTTGTGTATATTAGCAAATTAGGAAATTTTTCACAGTTCCTTGATTGTCGTGGAAATGCAATTAAATTTCGTCTATCGTCTTAATAAAAGTCACATTAAATAATGTTTTCGTAGATGGAAAAAAAAAAATTTTTTAAAAAAACAGAGAAACGTCACAGCTGGGATGCTTCTGGTGAAAAAGTCTGCTCAAACATGGTTGACCTGCGATTAATCATGAAAAACAATATTTTCTGATTTTGGCACGTGACTAAGGATTTAGGCGAGGTTGAAATCGATTAAATCGAGCTTAGTGTTTAACTAGCATTTAATGTTGGTGGATTTGAATTGAAAGTGCTGGGTGAAATACCGCCACGTATATTTGTACAGCGCTTTGCCGACTCGGGCGTTAAAATATCATTACAGCAATGACCTTTGGCGTTGTTGTTGTTGTTTCTAACATAGGCACAATGCCTATAGAAATTGATTAATAGTTTACATCAAACTCAATGCCCCACTGATAATTTCAATCAGCTGGTTCTCAAAGATTTTTTAGCTATGGAGCCATTTAACTCTTATTTTACTCAGATGGACTGCTGTAGCCACTTTGTTTAAAATATCCAGTAAAATTTTCTATTTAGAATTTATTAGGAATTATATATTTTAAAAAAATGTTAGAATATTCTGTGTATTGCAGAAGTTTATCTACTTTATTGCAGACAAATTTTAACAACAGAATCTTATATGCACCTGTCGATGACGGAAATAGGAAAGTTAGACAGTGATCTCAGTAGAATTTGAATTCAAATGTAGGGAGGCAAAATAAAAACTGCAAAGCATTTTCTCCGACGCTCTAATGATTCTGTCAACTTTTCATCTAATTTAAACCGAAGACCAGCAGTTATGATTACATCGATCCGAGTGCCTTATTTAGGCTATATTTTCTCGAATCTGTGGAAACGTAAAGCAAAGTTCACATCGGGGGAAAGTAAATTCGGTAGTCAAATAGTTGGAACAAATAATGCAAGACAGTTTTGTTCCGGTTCTTTACGTTCTGACTATTCTGTCACCTTCAAATAGTATTACTAATAAATGTCATAAAGTGTGATAAAAAAATAAATAATGCGCCCTTTTAAAGACAAGCCAGGCTCATTGGGTGCGGTTTCCCGGTTTCTATGGCGTATGTGTTCCTCAGCTGGATGGGACGCCAGTCCATCGCAGCGTACACTCATTTTTGCCAGCTGAGTGAACTGGAGCAACGTGAAATGAAGTGTTTTGCTCAAGGACACAACGCGTCGCCCGGTCCAGGAATCGAAACCACAATCTTACAATCATGGTGCTGACACCCTAACCACTAAGCCACATACCTCCACCATAAAGTGTGATATTACTTGTTAATTTGAAAACTGACCCGGCAGAAACGTTTTTGTGTTGGACGAAATACTCATCGGAATTTATTGTTTCTCTTTATGCAGAGTTGAAATAACATCGACTTTGGTTTTCATCCTAAAAGGATCGATAAAATAAGTACTAGTTTGGTACTTGGCTTGATGTAATCGACTGAACGACTACCCTTAAATTGCTTCCTTTGTGCTAAAATTAGGCATACATTTTTATTTGACTTGGCCAATAACGTATATGTAACATTTTGCTTCCGGTAACACAAAGCTACGACACGGTTCCGTTTCTATAGGCGCTTATTGCAATTTCTTTACGTTGTTAATGCCATTGGAGAAGGCATGAACATCACGTTAGCACTTTTTTCATAAAACTCGAGAAACTCTCCTCTCTCTTTGTGTCTTATCAAAAGAGATCAATATTATCGTGTGTATGTATGTGTGCGTGTTTGAGGTTATGTGTTATCTGTGTTTCTTCTTTTCCAAATATTAAATCAATTTCAAATATAATATCAATAATCTTATTCACAGTGAGCCATTTTGTAATATATTTAAATATTTGTGAAGACAAGTGTGAGGCAGGGGTGGGGCAATGTGATATAAAGTTTATTTCCTGCTACTGTTCAAATAGTTGTATCAGAAAATTCTAGATGGAGTTCTCTTATCACAGAGAATTATATTGACTGGAAACATCGACAGACTAAAGAAATTTCTAAGAAATTACATTCCAGTGGGATAAAATCAATTACAGCATTATTGACTAGGTAGCAACTTGCATCCTTGGTTACAGGGGAAATAACACAGAAATAACTGATTTTTTTTCTCTGTGTATGTATGTATGTATGTATGTATGTGTGCGTTTGTTGTATATTTCTTTAGTATTTATATATGTTTATACCAACAGAAGTGACAGTTCATTATAACGAAAATAAGAATATACAAGTTATGTCTTATAAAATCACATACAAAATGAAAACCCAGCAACTTGAAAAATATTCCTGTAAAAACGTAGCACTATATATCTCAAGATACGTATTTTCAAGATGATCTCATAAATTTTTTATTTACTCCCCGTAGATATGTTACCTTAGTTACAATTGGAATTTTACGTCCTTGAGCAGAATGATAAGCTATGGAAGATTATTAGCAAACAAGTAGACAATTTCGCGAGTCCAGATTCATATAATAACATTTAGTTTCTTTTTTGTCTTTTATCTACAACAAGCGCAGGCGTGGCTGTGTGGCAAGAAGCTTGTTTGCCAACCACATGGTCCTGGGTTCAGTCCCACTGCGTTACACTTTAGGCATGGGCTTCTGCTATAGCCTCGAGCTGACCTGTGAGTGTATTTGATAGCCGGAGTCTGAAAGAAGTCCGTTGTGTGTGCGTGTGTGTGTGTCTGCTTGTCCTTCCCCCAACCTGACAACCGACGTTGATGTGTTTGCGTCCCCGTAACTTAGCGATTCGGCAGAAGAGATCAAGGTATCAAGCGATTGTAAAACATAATTACTGGGGACGGTTCATTTTACTAGAAATTTCTGTAAGGCTCTGCCCCAGCATGGCCGCAGTCTAATGATTGAAAGAAGTAAATGATAACAGTTAAAGGCAACACAAAAACTCTTTGCTGCAGCGCAGCCTTCACAAACCCCTGTTTATTATTATTTAAGCTTTGGCTCGGCCCACAGACATATCTTTATATATAAAAGAGAGGTTGTGTGTCTGTCTCCTACGATTTAGATTCCTAACTACTCTCACATTTTGCGGTGCAGTTTAACCAAAACCGGGTATCTTATAGTCGTGATTCATATCGAGCCCTTCTGGGTATTAGCGCGCGTCTACGATGAGTCTACGATTAAAAAAAAAATTACCATCATTTTTTTCCATTTTAATGCATTTTTTCGCTATTATATAAGGGAAGTATCTCTCTAAAAATGTCTACGATGAGTCAACGATTTAAAAAAAAATTACCATCATTTTTTCCCATTTTTAATGCATTTTTTGCTATGTTTTGGCTATAACTCTCTAAAAATGCTTATATAGTTATTTCCCTTACAAACCCGAGCAACGCCGGGCGATACTGCTAGTAACCCCTAAAAACATGTGTGTAAGTAAATAAAGATGACTGCAAGGAAGTTGCTGGATTACTTTGCAAGAATAATGTTTTTTAAACACTGATTTGGTTAAGTGCTTCGTTTTACTAAGCCAAATAATTTATAGATTTATTCCGATATAGTTCAATATATTAAATGAATTACTTGCTCTACCGCCTTCCGTATCTTTACTCCTTTCAAATGAATTTCAAAGAAAACAGCTTAACTCTTTCATAGTTATGTTTTATAGAATTATTATTTGCATAAACAAGAATTTTTATATTAAAGTAGTTGATATGATGTTGTACCAGTAGCGATAAAGTCGTAAGTCAAACATTAGTATCGTTGTATAACATATTCATTATTTATTAATCTTTTTAAAATACTTTATACCAAAATATTGTATTTGCAGCCAAAAGCTGAACCACCATAAGGTCGCTCTGCATGCTAGAAATAGCTGCCAAATTTCGTCAGGGTAGGACACATCGTATATAATAATTTATATGATGAGATGGTGAGGAAGCCTTTTATGTAGCCTCACGACCAGCTAGAAATAGCTGCCAAAGTCTATCAAATTTACATATTTCTGTTTCAAACACGAAGGACATGTTGGGTAAGGTCCCAGATATACGAAAGTTTGTATAAAAACGGAATATTCACGCCTAGAACGCCACTGCTCCAAGGTCAACTGAATGAAAGCTAAATTGAGGTGGTCAACAACAACAAAAACAACAACAAACAACAACATTAACAACTAAAATAACAACAGTAGCAACACCAGCAACAACAATAACAATAACGACAACAGCAGCAGAGCATCAGGCGCAATGGCCCAGTGGTAAGGGCAGCGGACTCGTGGTCGGAGGATGGCGGTTTCGATTCCCAGACCGGGCGTTGTGTGTGTTTATTGAGCAAAAACACCTAAAGCTCCACAAGTCTCCGCCAGAGGGTGCAGGCGACCCCTGTTGTACACTTTTGTTCCGATTTTCTCTCACTCTTTTTTCCTGTTTCTTGTCCCCGACTTCCTACGCAACCGCTGAGCCTGGATGCGCATTCATCCATCCGTCGATGCTCTCGGTGTCGGGTATTGACCTGCTTTCTCTTCTGCGGGTCTTACGAATAGCAAAAGGACCACGTTTCGGACTTCTCTTCCAGTACAGACATTCCTGTGGCGCGATCTTGCGAGCTCTGAGACGAAGACAGCCTCGCTCAACAAACAAACAAGCAGCAGCAGCAACAACAATGCCATACCGATAGCTGTAGTAACAACAACAACAACAACAACGGTAGCAAATATAATCGCAGCAACAACAATAACAACAAACATCAATAATAACAGAGTAACAACAACGCCGACATCGGCAAATACAACACCATAAACAGCGCTTGCAACACCAACAACCACAACATCAACAACAACCACATCATCTCCATCATATCAGATTTTCTTATTACCAATTATAGATAGAATGTCACAAAAAAAAATATCACATTTCGATTGATCTGATTCGGTGATTTCATCCCCACCTTCGCCATTTTCCCTGATTTATTTCTTTGTAAGAACTTTTAAATTAAATCGCTTCCTGTAATAAACCAGTTACTTGCATCAGTCAGTGATTCTTTTCATCTTAGGTTAAACGCTATACAAAATTTCTAGTTAGAAAAGAGGTACTATATATTACTGGTATTTAATTTATAAACACCAGGCGCAGGTGTGTGATAAGGAGCTTACTTCTCAACCACATGGTTCCAGGTTCAGTCCCACGGCGTGGCGCCTTGAATAGGTATCTACTTCTATAGCCTCAGGCCGACCAAAGCCCTGTGGATGGATTTAGGTGATGGAAACTAAATGAAGCCCGTCATATAGATGTGTATATGTGTGTGTGTCTTCATGTCTGCGTTTCTCCCCCACTCCACCTATTTCTTTACTACCCACAAGGGGCTAAACACAGAAAGGACAAACAAGGACGGACAACCGGATTAAGTTGATTATATCGACCCCAGTGCGTAACTGGTACTTATTTAATCGACCCCGAAAGAATAAAGAGGCAAAGTCGACCTCGGTGGAATTTGAACTCAGAACATAGCGGCAGACGAAATACCGCAAAGCATTTTTCGCCCGGTGTGCTAACGTTTCTGCCAGCTGGCCGCCACTACTGCTTGAAAACCGGCGTTGGTGTGTTTACGTCCCCGTAACATAGCAGTTCGGCAAAAGAGACCGATAGAATAAATACCAAGTTTAACAAAAATAAGTACTGGAATCATTCATTCGACATTCGACTAAAATTTCTTGAGGGCGATTTCTCAGCATGGCCGCTGTTTAACGAGTGGAACAAATAAAAAATAAAAGACTAAATGACCATAACGTCAGAGAGATGAAAGTAAATACCTCAGGGTATTCAACCGTGCGTTCTATTGTTTTGTCCTTTACGCAGCTTGACTTCAATTAGAAATGATTCATAATACTGACAAGAATTGCACATTTGTCGGGAGAGTATTTAGTCAGTCACATTGGCTCTAGTATATGCGCCCTTTTAAAGCCTAGCCAGGCTCATGGGCCCGGTTTCCCGGTTTCTATGGTGTATGTGTTCCCCAGCTGGACGGGAGGCCAGTCCATCGCAGCGTTACTTATTTTTGCCAACTGAGTGGACTGGAGCAATGTGAAATGAAGTGTTTTGCTCAAGAACACAACGCGTCGCCCGGTCCAGGAAGCGAAACAACAATCTTACGATCATGGTGATGACACCCTAACCACTAAGCCACGCGCCTCCACTGCTCTAGTATACGACTGGTATTCTATTTCTACCGATTTAGGGAGCATGAAAGGCAATGCATTCTTCATCGCTGAACAAATACCACAAAGCATTTTGAAAGACACGCTACTGTTTCTCTGAATTCACGTCCCTTCTTTCAATTAATATTGGTTTCAAATTTTGGCACAAAGCAGGTTCGAAGGAGGAGATAAATCAGTTACATTGACTCCAGTGCTGAACTTGTACTTATTTTATCGACCCCAAAAGGATGATCTCGGTGGAATTTGAAGTCATAACATGAAAACGGATGAAATATTGTTGAGCATTTTGGCTGGCGGGGCTTACGATTTTGCCAGCTCGCGGCCTTGCTGCTTTCAATTAATATTAGTTGTAGAAAAAAAAAATGAAAGAAAAAGAAACAATAATAGTAGTTACTATAATCGTGTCCAACCTAGTTCTTCATCTATGCTCTACTTTATCGATTCTGGAAGGATAAACGATAGAGTTGTCCTCGACAATATTCGAACTCAAAACGTAAAAAAGTTGAAACAAATACCTTAAGTTACTTTAAATAATGGTTGAACACATTTTCTAATTTGCTTCCCTA